>NC_064929.1:136725647-136783147 GCF_023897955.1 Schistocerca gregaria
ACACACGCGAGACAGATCCCCTCTCTCCCAGTCCCGCTCCCTATCGCCCCCCTCTCTCCCAGTCCCGCTCCCTATCGCCCCCCTCTCTCCCAGTCCCGCTCCCTATCGCCCCCCTCTCTCCCAGTCCGCTCCCTATCGCCCCCCCTCTCTCCCAGTCCCGCTCCCTATCGCCCCCCTCTCTCCCAGTCCCGCTCCCTATCGCCCCCCTCTCTCCCAGTCCCGCTCCCTATCGCCCCCCTCTCTCCCAGTCCCGCTCCCTATCGCCCCCCTCTCTCCCAGTCCCGCTCCCTATCGCCCCCCTCTCTCCCAGTCCCGCTCCCTATCGCCCCCCCTCTCTCCCAGTCCCGCTCCCTATCGCCCCCCTCTCTCCCAGTCCCGCTCCCTATCGCCCCCCTCTCTCTCCCAGTCCCGCTCCCTATCGCCCCCCTCTCTCCCAGTCCCGCTCCCTATCGCCCCCCTCTCTCCCAGTCCCGCTCCCTATCGCCCCCCTCTCTCCCAGTCCCGCTCCCTATCGCCCCCCTCTCTCCCAGTCCCGCTCCCTATCGCCCCCCTCTCTCCCAGTCCCGCTCCCTATCGCCCCCCCTCTCTCCCAGTCCCGCTCCTATCGCCCCCCTCTCTCCCAGTCCCGCTCCCTATCGCCCCCCTCTCTCCCAGTCCCGCTCCCTATCGCCCCCTCTCTCCCAGTCCCGCTCCCTATCGCCCCCCTCTCTCCCAGTCCGCTCCCTATCGCCCCCCCTCTCTCCGAGTCCCGCTCCCTATCGCCCCCCTCTCTCCCAGTCCCGCTCCCTATCGCCCCCCTCTCTCCGAGTCCCCGCTCCCTAATCGCCCCCCTCTCTCCCGAGTCCCGCTCCCTATCGCCCCCCTCTCTCCGAGTCCCGCTCCCTATCGCCCCCCTCTCTCCGAGTCCCGCTCCCTATCGCCCCCCCTCTCTCCGAGTCCCGCTCCCTATCGCCCCCCTCTCTCCGAGTCCCGCTCCCTATCGCCCCCCTCTCTCCGAGTCCCGCTCCCTCTCGCCCCCCTCTCTCCGAGTCCCGCTCCCTCTCGCCCCCCTCTCTCCCAGTCCCGCTCCCTCTCGCCCCCCTCTCTCCCAGTCCCGCTCCCTCTCGCCCCCCTCTCTCCCAGTCCCGCTCCCTCTCGCCCCCTCTCTCCCAGTCCCGCTCCCTCTCGCCCCCCTCTCTCCCAGTCCCGCTCCCTCTCGCCCCCCTCTCTCCCAGTCCCCGCTCCCCTCTCGGCCCCCCCTCTCTCCCAGTCCCGCTCCCTCTCGCCCCCCTCTCTCCAGTCCCGCTCCCTCTCGCCCCCCTCTCTCCCAGTCCCGCTCCCTCTCGCCCCCCTCTCTCCCAGTCCCGCTCCCTCTCGCCCCCCTCTCTCCCAGTCCCGCTCCCTCCTCGCCCCCCTCTCTCCCAGTCCCGCTCCCTCTCGCCCCCCTCTCTCCCAGTCCCGCTCCCTCTCGCCCCCCCTCTCTCCCAGTCCCGCTCCCTCTCGCCCCCTCTCCTCCCAGTCCCGCTCCCTATCGCCCCCCTCTCTCCCAGTCCCGCTCCCTATCGCCCCCCCTCTCTCCCAGTCCCGCTCCCTATCGCCCCCCCTCTCTCCCAGTCCCGCTCCCTATCGCCCCCCTCTCTCCAGTCCCGCTCCCTCTCGCCCCCCCCTCTCCCAGTCCCGCTCCCTCTCGCCCCCCCCCTCTCCCAGTCCCGCTCCCTCTCGCCCCCCCCTCTCCCAGTCCCGCTCCCTCTCGCCCCCCCCCTCTCCCAGTCCCGCTCCCTCTCGCCCCCCCCTCTCCCAGTCCCGCTCCCTCTCGCCCCCCCCTCTCCCAGTCCCCGCTCCCTCTCGCCCCCCCCTGTCCCAGTCCCGCTCCCTCTCGCCCCCCCCCTCTCCCAGTCCCGCTCCCTCTCGCCCCCCCCTCTCCAGTCCCGCTCCCTCTCGCCCCCCCCTCTCCCAGTCCCGCTCCCTCTCGCCCCCCCCCTCTCCCAGTCCCGCTCCCTCTCGCCCCCCCCTCTCCCAGTCCCCGCTCCCCTCTCGCCCCCCCCTCTCCCAGTCCCGCTCCCTCTCGCCCCCCCCTCTCCCAGTCCCGCTCCCTCTCGCCCCCCCCTCTCCCAGTCCCGCTCCCTCTCGCCCCCCCCTCTCCCAGTCCCGCTCCCTCTCGCCCCCCCTCTCCCAGTCCCGCTCCCTCTCGCCCCCCCCTCTCCCAGTCCCGCTCCCTCTCGCCCCCCCCTCTCCCAGTCCCGCTCCCTCTCGCCCCCCCCTCTCCCAGTCCCGCTCCCTCTCGCCCCCCCCTCTCCCAGTCCCGCTCCCTCTCGCCCCCCCCTCTCCCAGTCCCGCTCCCTATCCCTCAGCCCCCCCCCCCCCCCTCTCCCAGTCCCGCTCCCTATCGCCCCCCCCCTCTCCCAGTCCCGCTCCCTATCGCCCCCCCCTCTCCCAGTCCCGCTCCCTATCGCCCCCCCCTCATCCCAGTCCCGCTCCCTATCGCCCCCCCCTCTCCCAGTCCCCGCTCCCTATCGCCCCCCCCCCTCTCCCAGTCCCCGCTCCCTATCGCCCCCCCCTCTCCCAGTCCCGCTCCCTATCGCCCCCCCCTCTCCCAGTCCCGCTCCCTATCGCCCCCCCCCTCTCCCAGTCCCGCTCCCTATCGCCCCCCCCTCTCCCAGTCCCGCTCCCTATCGCCCCCCCTCTCCCAGTCCCGCTCCCTATCGCCCCCCCCTCTCCCAGTCCCGCTCCCTATCGCCCCCCCCTCTCCCAGTCCCGCTCCCTATCGCCCCCCCCTCTCCCAGTCCCGCTCCCTATCGCCCCCCCCCTCTCCCAGTCCCGCTCCCTATCGCCCCCCCCCTCTCCCAGTCCCGCTCCCTATCGCCCCCCCCCTCTCCCAGTCCCGCTCCCTATCGCCCCCCCCCTCTCCCAGTCCCGCTCCCTATCGCCCCCCCCCTCTCCCAGTCCCGCTCCCTATCGCCCCCCCCCTCTCCCCAGTCCCGCTCCCTATCGCCCCCCCCTCTCCCAGTCCCGCTCCCTATCGCCCCCCCCTCTCCCAGTCCCGCTCCCTATCGCCCCCCCCTCTCCCAGTCCCGCTCCCTATCGCCCCCCCCTCTCCCAGTCCCGCTCCCTATCGCCCCCCCCTCTCCCAGTCCCGCTCCCTATCGCCCCCCCCTCTCCCAGTCCCGCTCCCTATCGCCCCCCCCTCTCCCAGTCCCGCTCCCTCTCGCCCCCCCCTCTCCCAGTCCCGCTCCCTCTCGCCCCCCTCTCTCCCAGTCCCGCTCCCTCTCGCCCCCCTCTCTCCCAGTCCCGCTCCCTCTCGCCCCCCTCTCTCCCAGTCCCGCTCCCTCTCGCCCCCCTCTCTCCCAGTCCCGCTCCCTCTCGCCCCCCTCTCTCCCAGTCCCGCTCCCTCTCGCCCCCCTCTCTCCCAGTCCCGCTCCCTCTCGCCCCCCTCTCTCCCAGTCCCGCTCCCTATCGCCCCCCTCTCTCCCAGTCCCGCTCCCTATCGCCCCCCTCTCTCCCAGTCCCGCTCCCTATCGCCCCCCTCTCTCCCAGTCCCGCTCCCTATCGCCCCCCTCTCTCCCAGTCCCGCTCCCTATCGCCCCCCTCTCTCCCAGTCCCGCTCCCTATCGCCCCCCTCTCTCCCAGTCCCGCTCCCTATCGCCCCCCTCTCTCCCAGTCCCGCTCCCTATCGCCCCCCTCTCTGCTGTGAGAAACGTTTGGAGCTACCGTTCTTTCTTTCTGAGTCACTGATTGTTCACTCCTTTGAAAGGTTCAACTCTGTGAATCAGTTCAGGAGCGGATCCCCCATCTCTACTTCGTAGTGACCGAGTGACAACGAGCATCGTAGCAAATATCAGTGAGAGTTCTTTCTTCAAATGAACACTACATCGATGGGTACAATGTCGTGTAAGGTTTAAAAAGGTGATTTTACAGTAGTGAAGGAAAACAAATTGAAATCGCCAATTTCGAAAAAAATTCGCATACTTATTTGATGTCAACGAAAAGATAAAAGATATAGTGGCTTGTTTTGCATGTAAAAAAGTATATTCCTACACTGGACACAAAAGTGGAACTTCAAATTTGCTAAAACATTCGTTTCAGGCTCAACAAAGTAGCATAATTACTTACTTAAATACCAAGAGAGACGTGAAAGTTCCTGAGGTTCCGCCAAATTTGAAGACAGCCGCGACAGAGAAACTCATCAATCTCGTCAGCAAAGACGTTTTACCATTAGAAGTTGCGTGTGGATCTCGGTTTCTCGACGCGGCACAGTTTCTTATTGACGTGGCGGGCCAAGTACGGTGCAGTGAATGCTAGGGAACTGCTACCTCATCCAACCACTCCTAATTTCTATAACCACTGCGTAGGTTTTCCGTGATTTCCCTAAATCGCTTCAGGCGAATGCCGGGGTGGTTCCTTTGAAAGGGCACGTTCGATTTCCTTCCTCTTCCTTCCCTCACCCGAGCTTGCGCTCCGTCTCTAATGACCTCGTTGTCGACGATACGTTAAACAATAATCTCCTCCTCCCTCCTCCTCTATAACCACTGATTTCGTTGTCACTCTTCGGAAGACGAGTTATTTCTTCCAGACTACGTCAATTATTGCTGGCAGTTAAACTTCTTCACAGCTGCGCCAGCGTTTTGCAGTGTAGGCTTAATACTGTAAATATTTTCAACTGCAAATGACGAGGACCGAACGCGGAAGCTATAATATAATCATCAGCTGACATGAATGGCTTCAAACTGTCACACATCCGAGCAGTGAGTACAAAACAACTGTCGATAGATGATGCAATTTGCTAGTAACAGTTTAAAACCCTCGTCATTTTCAGCTGCCTTGGCACAAGAGCAGCAAAATATAATTGTTTCTATACACGTATTTTCATCATTGAATACTATTAAATTGAATTTTAGTTTTTTTAAATTGTTTCCAATCTCGGGAGATCCGAGCTGCTACTGTGTGTGCTCCAATGCTTTCCTGTTTGGAATGGTCTGCTTTAGAGTAGGTATAGAGCATTTCCTGTGATTTAAGAAGTCAAAGGTAGTTCAGTTGTCGCAGAAATGGCACCCTAACAATAACACCATAATTGTAAGTACTGCTGCCTATTACTATTACTCACTCATTCAACACTTAAATACACTCCTGGAAATTGAAATAAGAACACCGTGAATTCATTGTCCCAGGAAGGGGAAACTTTATTGACACATTCCTGGGCTCAGATACATCACATGATCACACTGACAGAACCACAGGTACATAGACACAGGCAACAGAGCATGCACAATGTCGGCACTAGTACAGTGTATATCCACCTTTCGCAGCAATGCAGGCTGCTGTTCTCCCATGGAGACGATCGTAGAGATGCTGGATGTAGTCCTGTGGAACGGCTTGCCATGCCATTTCCACCTGGCGCCTCAGTTGGACCAGCGTTCGTGCTGGACGTGCAGACCGCGTGAGACGACGCTTCATCCAGTCCCAAACATGCTCAATGGGGGACAGATCCGGAGATCTTGCTGGCCAGGGTAGTTGACTTACTCCTTCTAGAGCACGTCGGGTGGCACGGGATACATGCGGACGTGCATTGTTCCCTTGCCGGTCTACGAATGGTAGAACGATGGGTTCGATGACGGTTTGGATGTACCGTGCACTATTCAGTGTCCCCTCGACGATCACCAGAGGTGTACGGCCAGTGTAGGAGATCGCTCCCCACACGATGACGCCGGGTGTTGGCCCTGTGTGCCTCGGTCGTATGCAGTCCTGAGTGTGGCGCTCACCTGTACGGCGCCAAACACGCATACGACCACCATTGGCACCGAGGCAGAAGCGACTCTCATCGCTGAAGACGACACGTCTCCATTCGTCCCTCCATACACGCCTGTCGCGACACCACTGGAGGCGGGCTGCACGATGTTGGGGCGTGAGCGGAAGACGGCCTAACGGTGTGCGGGACCGTAGCCCAGCTTCATGGAGACGGTTGCGAATGGTCCTCGCCGATACCCCAGGAGCAACAGTGTCCCTAATTTGCTGGGAAGTGGCGGTGCGGTCCCCTACGACACTGCGTAGGATCCTACGGTCTCGGCGTGCATCCGTGCGTCGCTGCGGTCCGGTCCCAGGTCGACGGGCACGTGCACCTTCCGCCGACCACTGGCGACAACATCGATGTACTGTGGAGACCTCACGCCCCACGTGTTGAGCAATTCGGCGGTACGTCCACCCGGCCTCCCGCATGCCCACTATACGCCCTCGCTGAAAGACCGTCAACTGCACATACGGTTCACGTCGACGCTGTCGCGGCATGCTACCAGTGTTAAAGACTGCGATGGAGCTCCGTATGCCACGGCAAACTGGCTGACACTGACGGCGGCGGTGCACAAATGCTGCGCAGCTAGCGCCATTCGACGGCCAACACCGCGGTTCCTGGTGTGTCCGCTGTGCCGTGCGTGTGATCATTGCTTGTACAGCCCTCTCGCAGTGTCCAGAGCATGGAATGGTGGGTCTGACACACCGGTGTCAATGTGTTCTTTTTTCCATTTCCAGGAGTGCACATGCTGACGCGGATATAGAACTTGCGGACTGCACTTTTCTTATCCGCGCAGACCTCTAGCCATGACCACCTCTCCAACGACGGTAACTGCGCGCAGGTGGCACAATAAGACGTGTCCAGCGCGACCGACGTTCGGTTACGTCACATAGAAATTTGCCCGGAGCACTTCACGTCGAATTACGCCCCCGCTCCTTTTTTTTTTCATTTCTGCCAAAGCCAGCGACCTAGCAGCTGTAGTGTCCAAATTGCAAGGTGAAGCTAAAAACGTTGCAATCTCTGTTGGTAGCGCCGGGCGCCGAATCCGTAAGCATTTCCGGTCACACGTCTTTACACACCGCAGCCACCAGTCTTGTGGTTTAGATTTTTGTTCATCACATTCAGCAAGTGTTTCTGAAGAATACCGATGTGAAAAAATGGCGCACTAGTTGCCTTAAGAATTGTTTTTTACAACAACTGGTGTGCTGTTTCATCGCACCGGAATTCATACCTCAATTCATACCGCCACCGGCCACACAGTGAAGATAAAATTATGTACTGTTACAATTTCAAAAGACAAACTTCCTGTATTTGCCGAAAATTGCGAAAAAAATAAAAGAAAAATATCGGAAGTCGTTATAGCCATTTTGATACCGACGTATCGATATATCGTTTGGAAAATGCCACCAAAAGCTATGCATATTAACTGCAGAAAGTAGCGATGTATCAATATTTTGTCGAGAGCCTTATTGAAACAGTGTAGTTAACTATGCGCAAGTTAGCCGAATCATATTCTCCGAGCGCCTGACAACGGGAAACTTACCAACTTCCAAGCAAATTAATAATTTCGAATCCTTATGAAATTTTTCTGGCTGACAGTCACCACAAAATGACCAAAGGAGAAATTTATCGCTTACCACATTTTTTTATTATTCATGAAGGAGAACTGCCACATCACACATGACATTTTGATTTAGTACTTCAACACGATTTGCGGATGGTATTCACACTCCGAAATTATGCGACTGTACGTCAAAAAATGGCTCTGAGCGCTATGGGACTTAACATCAAAGGTCATGAGTCCCCTAGAACTTAGAACTACTTAAACCTAACTACCCTAAGGACATCACACACATCCATGCCCGAGGCAGGATTCGAACCTGCGACCGTCGCAGCAGCGCGGTTCCAGATTGAAGCGCCTAGAACCGCTCGGTCACACCGGCCAGCTTGGACACCTTTACCAGGCCAGTAAAACTAGTAGGGTGCGCTAGGCTGGCAATTCCGAGAAAATCGCGAGAGATGTTTCACGCGTCTGTTATGTAACTGATGTATACACGCCGGACGTCACGAAGTTCAGCCGAGCGAGTCATGGATTGCGCGGCTGTTCCCGGATCAGGTTTGAGTCGTCCCTCTGGTATGGGTGTGTTGGTTGTGTGTGTGTTGGTTGTGTGTGTGTTGGTTGTGTGTGTGTTGGTTGTGTGTGTGTTGGTTGTGTGTGTGTTGGTTGTGTGTGTGTTGGGTGTGTGTGTGTGTTGGGTGTGTGTGTGTGTTGGGTGTGTGTGTGTGTTGGGTGTGTGTGTGTGTTGGGTGTGTGTGTGTGTTGGGTGTGTGTGTGTGTTGGGTGTGTGTGTGTGTTGGGTGTGTGTGTGTGTTGGGTGTGTGTGTGTGTGTGTGTGTGTGTGTGTGTGTGTGTGTGTTGGGTGTGTGTGTGTGTGTGTTGGGTGTGTGTGTGTGTGTGTTGGGTGTGTGTGTGTGTGTGTTGGGTGTGTGTGTGTGTGTTGGGTGTGTGTGTGTGTTGGGTGTGTGTGTGTGTTGGGTGTGTGTGTGTGTTGGGTGTGTGTGTGTGTTGGGTGTGTGTGTGTGTTGGGTGTGTGTGTGTGTGTGTGTGTGTGTTGGGTGTGTGTGTGTGTGTGTGTGTGTGTGTGTGTGTTGGGTGTGTGTGTGTGTGTGTGTTGGGTGTGTGTGTGTGTGTGTGTGTTGGGTGTGTGTGTGTGTGTGTGTGTTGGGTGTGTGTGTGTGTGTTGGGTGTGTGTTGGGTGTGTGTGTGTGTGTGTGTGTGTGTGTGTGTGTGTGTGTGTGTGTGTGTGTGTTGGGTGTGTGTGTGTGTGTGTGTTGGGTGTGTGTGTGTGTTGGGTGTGTGTGTGTTGGGTGTGTTGGGTGTGTTGGGTGTGTTGGGTGTGTTGGGTGTGTTGGGTGTGTTGGGTGTGTTGGGTGTGTTGGGTGTGTTGGGTGTGTTGGGTGTGTTGGGTGTGTTGGGTGTGTTGGGTGTGTTGGGTGTGTTGGGTGTGTTGGGTGTGTTGGGTGTGTTGGGTGTGTTGGGTGTGTTGGGTGTGTTGGGTGTGTTGGGTGTGTTGGGTGTGTTGGGTGTGTTGGGTGTGTTGGGTGTGTTGGGTGTGTTGGTTGGTTGTGGGTGTGGGTGTCTTTAGGATAATGTAGGTTAAATAGTGTGTAAGCTTAGGGACTGTTGACCTTGGCAGTTAAGTCCCATAAGATTTCACACACATTTTTCGTCACGAAGTTCATGTTGCTCAAGTGACTAGCGCTTGAGCTGCATAAGGCAAACGTGTATCAGGCGACGGTTCGACTCCTGTTCAAGTCTAATTGTTAATGTATTTTTTCATCAGTGCCCATATCCTTTATTTTATATCGCACTTCAGGGGTAACATAATTTTTTTTTGAAGCACGTGTACACTATGTGATCTACAGTATCCGGACGCCTTTTCCATATTAGCTGCATTGCGCAGCCTCCTACTGCAAGGTATTCCATGTCTACGAACTCAATAGTCATTAGCAGAATGGGGCGCTCCGCAGGACTAACGGACCTCGAACGTCGTCAGGTGATTGGGTGTCTCTTGCGTCATACGTCTGCACGCGAGATTTCCACACTCCTAAACGTCCCTAGGTCCACTGTCTCCGATGTGACAGTGGAGTCGAAACGTGAAGAGACACCTACACCACAAAAGCTTACAGCCCGACAGTTCAAGATAGCCGTAATGTCTACTACGCAAACACCTATCCAGACCATCACACAGGAATTTCAAACTGAATCAGGATCCATTGCAACTTACATAACAGTTAGGCGGGAGCTGAGAAAACTTGGATTTCATGCTCCAACGGGTGCTCATAAGCCACACATTACGCCGGTAAATGGCAAACGACGCCACGATTGGTGGAAGCAGCATTGGACAATTGAACTGTCTGAAAACGTTGTGTGGAGTGACGAATCACGGTACAGAATGCGGCGATCCGATGCCAGGGTGTGGGTATGGCGAATGCCCGGTGAACGTCATCTGCCAGCGTGTGTAGTGCCGACAGTAAAATTCGCAGGTGGTGGTGTTATGGTGTGGTCGTGTTTTTTGTGGAGGGGGCTTGCACCACTTGTTTTGCGTGGCAATATCACAGCACAGGCCTACACTGATGTTTTAAGCACCTTCTTGCTTCTCACTGTTGAAGAGCAATCCGGGGATGAGGATTGCATCTTTCAACACGATCGAGCACCTGTCCATAATGCACCGCCTGTGGCGGAGTGGTTACAAGACAATAACATCCCCGTAATGGACTGGCCTGTACAGAGTCCTGACCTCAGTTCTATAGAAGACCTTTGGCGTGTTTCGGATTACATTCGTGCCAGATCTCACCGACCGACATCGATACCTCTCCTCAGTGCATCACTCCGTGAAGAATGGGCTGCCATTCCCCAGGAAACCTTCCAGTACCTGACTGAAGGTATGCCTGCGAGTGTGGAAGCTGTCATCAGTGCTAAGGGTGCCCCAACACCGTACTGATTTCCAGCATTACCGATGGACGGCGCCACGTTTTCAGCCAGGTGTCCGGATACTTTTGATCGCACGGTGTATGAGGTTCATTCAAGTGAAACCTGGTCAGTGCGCCTACCTTTGCCTTAGGCGCAAGGTGGCACCAGGTAACGGCGGGTACAGTGGCGCCATCTCCTGCTAGAGAGAGTGACGCGTGCACTGTGCAATGTTGCGCCGGTGTGGTTCGCGCTGAAGAGAAGCTGGTCACACAGGTTATGCTCCACTACCGAACATGGGGGAGAGTAAGCAGGAACGGCGAGGACTGATTCGAGTTTTTGGCGTCGGAGGCCGCCAAATGTGTCGACGGATGAAGGACGTGTACGGCGAGTGAGTCGTTCAGGTGTTCTGGAATGGTGCAAACGATTCCTCTACGGGTGCCACTCAATGGAATACGATGCTCGTCCTGAACAGGCTCATCGTGTCACCACACCCGGAATGGTTGCGGAAGCGAACACTCCAGTCTCGAACAACCACAGAATCGCAGTGGACGAGACACGTCGCTTACTGGGTATTAGCTTGGACTCCGCCCACACCACAATGCATCACCACTTGGACTCGCGAAAAATCCGTGCGCAGTGGGTTCCCCACCGACGGACCGCAGAAACAGGCCAATACTGGGATGGCGCTCTCTTTGAGTCTTCTGCAACACTATAATGCGGAGGAATACCGCTTTCTGTCGCTTATTGTCACAGGTAAACAACAGTGACGTCATCATTCTGAACCAGAAAGCAAGCGTCAGAACAAGCTGTGGAAGCATGCGACTTCACCACCTCCAAAGAAATCAAAGGCGGTGCACACCAGTTCTGGTAAGGTCATGATGTCCTCTTTTGACCACAAGGGCCGACTGCTTGTCGAGTTCCTGGAACGGCGAACCCCCCATCAGCGCCCAGCGTTTTTCAGACCACCTTACAGATCCTTGGACGAGCCATCGAGTCGAAACGCCGAGGCACGTTGTCCAGTGGCGTGTTGTCCTCCTGCACGGTAATGCCCGCCCACACGCGGACGATGCAGTGAAGACGACACTGCGGCAGTTTCGGGGGGAAACGCTGGAACATCCGCCGTGCAGTCCCGACCTTCCACCGTGTGACTCTCACCTGTCTGGACCTCTCAAACAAGCTACTCGCGGACATGGATTCGCAACGGACGGCGAAGTGCGTGACTGGATCCAGGCCTGGATCCGACAGCAGCCGAGTAGCTACATTGCCGGCAATGGAGGGTGAAGCTTTGACAATGCCAGCCACTCGTGCTGGCGAAACGTCAGAAAAATCATTAGACTGACGTCGGCCGAAAAACCCGAGACAGAAGCCAATAGGCAGTTTGTCAACAAGTGGTCACGAAAGCCTTGACAATTTTGTACATTGAGTTAATAAATCCGCTACTTCACACTGGTGACCGGGTTTCATCTGAATGGCCACTATGATTTTAAAAATACATGTATTTGGATGTGGTTTTTCATTTTTTTCGGCTACTTACCATGCACTGAGCCTCATGATGCGAATTGAGGAGGTACTCGACCGAATAGTAGCGGCTCCAGTCACAGAAAGCCATCATAACGACCAGGAGAGCGGTGTGCTGACCCCACGGCCCTCCTATCCCCATCCTCCTCTGAGGATGACACGGCGGTCGGATGTTCCCGGTAGGCCACTCGTGGCCTGAAGACGGAGCGACTTTTTATTTTATTAGGACAATCATATTTACAACTATCGCAGAGTAAATGAAGAAACGCATACAGTTTTCCTGAAAATACATGCCTGTGGTGATTTACGAAATCGCTCGTACACGCTACGGCAAGAAAAAGGAGTAATTGTGAGATAGTGTTAATACTGTCATCCTCCTTTACCTCCTCTGCATTACTGCAGATGACGTCTCACTGAGCACATTTGTACTGCACATTTGTACTGCACATTTGTACTGCACTGCACATTTGTACTGCACTGCACATTTGTACTGCACTGCACATTTGTACTGCACTGCACATTTGTACTGCACTGCACATTTGTACTGCACTGCACATTTGTACTGCACTGCACATTTGTACTGCACTGCACATTTGTACTGTACTGCACATTTGTACTGTACTGCACATTTGTACTGTACTGCACATTTGTACTGTACTGCACATTTGTACTGTACTGCACATTTGTACTGTACTGCACATTTGTACTGTACTGCACATTTGTACTGTACTGCACATTTGTACTGTACTGCACATTTGTACTGTACTGCACATTTGTACTGTACTGCACATTTGTACTGTACTGCTGCACATTTGTACTGTACTGCTGCACATTTGTACTGTACTGCTGCACATTTGTACTGTACTGCTGCACATTTGTACTGTACTGCTGCACATTTGTACTGTACTACTGCACATTTGTACTGTACTACTGCACATTTGTACTGTACTACTGCACATTTGTACTGTACTGCACATTTGTACTGCACATGCAGTACCCGTGAGGTGCCTAGTTGTTTCCATTGCTGTGAGTGGAATGCATAAGTTCTTGTACACTTCACTAACCTGCTGTCTTCACGATGATGTTGTCCCCAGCGCAGGAAACAGCACGCAGATCGTGGATTCTTTTTCTTGAGGCTGAAATTAAGTTCGCAAGGAACTGCTGCTACGAATAAACTATCTCATTTGGGATGCCACTCGCGTTTTTATTGATATATACACGAGAAAATATTCTTGATCACAATGTATTGAACATATCTTTCCACAGTCATATCAGGCTAAAATAAGATGAAATACATCCTGCCACAGGCAACACGTCTGATTGCAGGCAACACGTCTGATTGCAGGCAACACGTCTGATTGCAGGCAACACGTCTGATTGCAGGCAACACGTCTGATTGCAGGCAACACGTCTGATTGCAGGCAACACGTCTGATTGCAGGCAACACGTTTGTACCTAGCGACGGTCAGAACTATAGTAAATAAAATTGCATAAAACAAATACTGCTATAACAGACATGTCTGTCTACTGGAACGGTCAGAACTGGAGAGCCGTGCTGCCTGAGACATTTCGCGCGCCAGGACAGCAAGGCGTGACCCGAACTCCATCGGCAGTAATATCTTCAGTCTTTTGTTTTAGTAGTACTTTGATTTTAATAATTTTGAAATGACTGATTGATAGCTGGCTGTTGAGAGATGTTTAATAAAAAACTGAATTTGGGTGACAGGTTTAATTAATAATAGCAAAAAGGTTTAACGTTTTGGCGCCCTACCGCCGAACACAGCGACCAATACAAGAGCAGCAGCAGCATCAGGCAGGCGGTCTTTCTCACGGGAATGGTACCGAATCTAACATATGTCACCGGTACCTCATCCCACACTTTATCTCTATGCTTCTCCACTGCCCTGGGAATAGCTTCCTGGAGCCTAATATGATGGCTGAATAAGCCAGAAATATTACAACGCGGTCTGGTAAGGCACCCGAAACTACTTTGCACCTCGACGTTTGGAGCTGGAGACACACAGGTAAGCCACGTTTTGCAGTTAACCTGCGTCGCGGTGAGACGTTGCTAATGCAGCAAGACGATAGGAAATTCACTAAAACTTCACGAAAATGCACCTTTCTTCCCCCGCTCATTATTTCGCCTCCTCACTTCACAAACTGAGCCTATAACGCGTTTATCCAACTCTGGTCCTTGTGCAAGACGTTATTCGGCTTGGAATTGATGAACAGAGCTCTTGGATGTCCTTACGAGGGGAAAAAAATTGCCGAGTTGGCGTGTTTGAGCGTCAAAATCCCGGGGTAGGTGGTTGGACGGCCCTGTCCATAACGCTCCTTTCTTTCTCAACTGGGGTGAGATCCTGAGACCTTGCCGGCCTAGGCAGGGTTCAGCAAGCACGAAGGCGAGCGGGAGAAACTCACACAGTGTGCGGGTGGCTGTTATCTTGCTGGAACGTGAGCCCGGTATGCCTTCCTAGGAAGGGCAATAAAATGGGTCGCAGAATATCGCCAGCGTACCGTTGTACTGTGAGGGCTCTGCGAATGTCATATAAATCAATGTCGAGGGATGAAAAGACTTTACGTTATAAAGCTTATAAGTTGTATGCTTCGTGCGCACTCTTTGCTACGTGCACAGACTGTATCTTTAGTAAATGTATTTTCGCGCCAACAGAATAGCTCCACATGTTGCCAGTGTACTTTTTACCTTTTATCTGTCATAGACTATTAGAAGGGTGGTAACACTGACAATTCAGCACATATTTAGCAACATTGTACGATGTAATAAGTGTCGTACGCATCAAATCTTGTGGTCAAAAGCTGCATTTTGACGACGACATGTACTCACGTCAGATAGTCTTATATTCAGACAGAATGTAACTTATGTACATTTCTCACCAATTTTTATAATTACGCTACTATCTTCATGAAATGTTTAATTATGTATATACACCCTGTGCTTCACTTTTGTGATTTTTTTTTTTTTTTTGTGTTTAGGTAACTTTTGCAGTGCTGCTTCAAAATGGCCATAAGGCCGAAATTCCAATCGTAATAATAAATATTTCATACAGTCAACAGCGATTATGGTGTCTTTTGAGAAATATTATGACTGAATCCCAACCACGAGACGTTAATCGAATTACAATATCAGTTCTGTAATTTACATAATGTTTATCTTACACAATACAAATACATTTAATTTTGCTTTTAATGTAAGCAAGCTGTGTAGCAAAGATCAGAAAAGAACATTTGTGGTCAAATATTGTCGGTGCAACCTGCGCTTCGACTTGACGGAAAGCTAGTTTTTCATGCGTCTCAATGTTCAGCACGTGATATCTACTAAAATGTGTGTCGTACAATAATATAATTTTGCAGATACATTCAGTGGTACGTGTAGATGTGCGTAAAAAGTGTTGCGAATACAGTTACTAGTAAATAAATAATGAATTAAAGTTTCAACCGTGAAGTTTTACTGCATGAATGGCGAAAACATAGTAACTGTTGAATGTTTTTCATCACTTTGTGGGAGGTATCGGCTAAAAAGTGTGTTTAAAAAGTGTCTGACGTTGTTTGTATATCTCACTGCATCAAGAAATATGCACAGTTCCTAACTTCAATTCTTGGCTTCTTGTGTTTAACATTTTACGTAAGATTATACCTGTTAATAAGTAGATTACTGATAACATTTTAAATTTTTAATTGCGGTCAGTAATTTTGTGAAAAACGGAGAATTTTTGTTGCCCGTGGAAGCCTTCAGATACTTGCAGCTGGGACCCTATGACCATTTTAGTCGTTACTAACACTGTGGAAGTACACTCCTGGAAATTGAAATAAGAACACCGTGAATTCATTGTCCCAGGAAGGGGAAAGTTTATTGACACATTCCTGGGGTCAGATACATCACATGATCACACTGACAGAACCACAGGCACATAGACACAGGCAACAGAGCATGCACAATGTCGGCACTAGTACAGTGTATATCCACCTTTCGCAGCAATGCAGGCTGCTATTCTCCCATGGAGACGATCGTAGAGATGCTGGATGTAGTCCTGTGGAACGGCTTGTCATGCCATTTCCACCTGGCGCCTCAGTTGGACCAGCGTTCGTGCTGGACGTGCAGACCGCGTGAGACGAAGCTTCATCCAGTCCCAAACATGCTCAATGGGGGACAGATCCGGAGATCTTGCTGGCCAGGGTAGTTGACTTACACCTTCTAGAGCACGTTGGGTGGCACGGGATACATGCGGACGTGCATTGTCCTGTTGGAACAGCAAGTTCCCTTGCCGGTCTAGGAATGGTAGAACGATGGGTTCGATGACGGTTTGGATGTACCGTGCACTATTCAGTGTCCCCTCGACGATCACCAGAGGTGTACGGCCAGTGTGGGAGATCGCTCCCCACACCATGATGCCGGGTGTTGGCCCTGTGTGCCTCGGTCGTATGCAGTTCTGATTGTGGCGCTCACCTGCACGGCGCCAAACACGCATACGACCATCATTGGCACCAAGGCAGAAGCGACTCTCATCGCTGAAGACGACACGTCTCCATTCGTCCCTCCATTCACGCATGTCGCGACACCACTGGAGGCGGGCTGCACGATGTTGGGGCGTGAGCGGAAGACGGCCTAACGGTGTGCGGGACCGTAGCCCAGCTTCATGGAGACGGTTGCGAATGGTCCTCGCCGATACCCCAGGAGCAACAGTGTCCCTAATTTGCTGGGAAGTGGCGGTGCGGTCCCCTACGGCACTGCGTAGGATCCTACGGTCTCGGCGTTCATCCGTGCGTTGCTGCGGTCCGGTCCCAGGTCGACGGGCACGTGCACCTTCCGCCGACCACTGGCGACAACATCGATGTACTGTGGAGACCTCACGCCCCACGTGTTGAGCAATTCGGCGGTACGTCCACCCGGCCTCCCGCATGCCCACTATACGCCCTCGCTCAAAGTCCGTCAACTGCACATACGGTTCACGTCCACGCTGTCGCGGCATGCTACCAGTGTTAAGAACTGCGATGGAGCTCCGTATGCCACGGCAAACTGGCTGACACTGACGGCGGCGGTGCACAAATGCTGCGCAGCTAGCGCCACTCGACGGCCAACCCCGCGGTTCCTGGTGTGTCCGCTGTGCCGTGCGTGTGATCATTGCTTGTACAGCCCCCTCTGTGTCCGGAGCAAGTATGGTGGGTCTGACACACCGGGGTCAATGTGTTCTTTTTTCCATTTCCAGGAGTGTAGTTACCGTTCCTACCGTGCGTTGAAGTCACCGGCGGCTTATCACCTTCTCTCCTGTTGCTTATTGTCATATTTTGGCGGGTTGTCAAACCATTCATGTGAAACAAACTGCAGCTTTAGCGAAAACATAGGCCACCCAGGACGATTCTACTGCCGTTACTCCTGCAGTGGCACGATGTTTGATTTCGGCGTCTCTGTTCGGCAGCAGAGCAAACGTTTCCCAATAAGCGTAATGGTTTCTTAGTGAGCGGTAACATTTATTGATTGAAATAGTGAAGTTGTTGCGCCAGTTGAGGTTTTGCATGAGAACCACGACGCGTTACCATTTTAAAGTGCTGTATTAATTTATAGAAATTTTAACTAAGACGTTTGCAGCCATTTTATCCCCTGCAGTCGTCTCTTCTGTTATCACTACAGTACGAAAAAACGGAAACTGAATATATTTTCTAAAATTAGGTGGCAATGTTGGACGGTAGTGTTTTTGCAGATCTAATTAGTTGCAATGTGCCCTTCTCAAGAGGCAGGAAAATAGTGGGAAAACCAGGATAGCGTCGCTTGAAGGTCTCTCGGGCATGCAGCTGCTTTGACTGGTCGTTGTAGAACGAAGTTTTGACGGGGTAACGTGCCGTCATCATCAGGTTACTCCTGTTGACTGACGTCCTAGGCCGGCCGGTGGTGTGGTGTGGTGTATATGTATATAAATATATCTGTCGCCTCTCCCCTCCAGTGACTCCGCGTATGGACCGAGGGATGTGCAGGCCGCTGTGCTGGGGGTAGCTCGCGCTGGCGAGATGACTGATGGGCGCCAGTAGCCTACGTAAGCAGCCTTCGGCGTGTGTGGGGCCCCGTTTCCGCTACTCCTGCAGAACTTCTGTTGCTTGGCTGAGTTGAAATCCGTTGTCCTTGTTCATAAGGTTCTCGTGCAGCCGGATTTCAATTGCTTCCTTGTATACACAGTCCCAAAAGCGGGATGTGCAGGACTTCTGTGTTCTGGTATTTCATCCGATGATTTGTCTCGAGGCAATGTTCTGCGATTGCAGATTTTGTAGGCTGTTGGAGATTGGTGTGCGGTCTGTGTTCGGTACACCTTTCCTCGATCGTGCGAATGGTTTTCCCCACATAAGCTTTCCCACACTCGCACGGTATGAAATAAACTCCAGATTTCCGGAGTCCTAAATCGTCCTTCAGAGTCCCAACAAGGGACTTGATCTTTGGTGGCGGGCAGTAGACGCATTTGATGTTACGAAGTCCTAGAATCCTGCCTATCTTTCCAGACACGTTGCCCGCCTGTGGTGTGTGGGCTGTCGCTTTCGGTGGATCATCATCAGGTGTCCCGCTGTGGTGTGGTCTGCTGCCTGAAGTCCCGTCGAATTTGGCGGTCACTATAGCAGTTGTTCTGGAACACACCCTTGAGGTGGTCTACACTCCTGGAAATGGAAAAAAGAACACATTGACACCGGTGTGTCAGACCCACCATACTTGCTCCGGACACTGCGAGAGGGCTGTACAAGCAATGATCACACGCACAGCACAGCAGACACACGAGCAACCGCGGTGTTGGCCGTCGAATGGCGCTAGCTGCGCAGCATTTGTGCACCGCCGCCGTCAGTGTCAGCCAGATTGCCGTGGCATACGGAGCTCCATCGCAGTCTTTAACACTGGTAGCATGCCGCGACAGCGTGGACGTGAACCGTATGTGCAGTTGACGGACTTTGAGCGAGGGCGTATAGTGGGCATGCGGGAGGCCGGGTGGACGTACCGCCGAATTGCTCAACACGTGGGGCGTGAGGTCTCCACAGTACATCGATGTTGTCGCCAGTGGTCGGCGGAAGGTGCACGTGCCCGTCGACCTGGGACCGCACCGCAGCGACGCACGGATGCACGCCAAGACCGTAGGATCCTACGCAGTGCCGTAGGGGACCGCACCGCCACTTCCCAGCAAATTAGGGACACTGTTGCTCCTGGGGTATCGGCGAGGACCATTCGCAACCGTCTCCATGAAGCTGGGCTACGGTCCCGCACACCGTTAGGCCGTCTTCCGCTCACGCCCCAACATCGTGCAGCCCGCCTCCAGTGGTGTCGCGACAGGCGTGAATGGAGGGACGAATGGAGACGTGTCGTCTTCAGCGATGAGAGTCGCTTCTGCCTTGGTGCCAATGATGGTCGTATGCGTGTTTGGCGCCGTGCAGGTGAGCGCTACAATCAGGACTGCATACGACCGAGGCACACAGGGCCAACACCCGGCATCATGGTGTGGGGAGCGATCTCCTACACTGGCCGTACACCTCTGGTGATCGTCGAAGGGACACTGAATAGTGCACGGTACATCCAAACCGTCATCGAACCCATCGTTCTACCATTCCTAGACCGGCAAGGGAACTTGCTGTTCCAACAGGACAATGCACGTCCGCATGTATCCCGTGCCACCCAACGTGCTCTAGAAGGTGTAAGTCAACTACCCTGGCCAGCAAGATCTCCGGATCTGTCCCCCATTGAGCATGTTTGGGACTGGATGAAGCGTCGTCTCACGCGGTCTGCACATCCAGCACGAACGCTGGTCCAACTGAGGCGCCAGGTGGAAATGGCATGGCAAGCCGTTCCACAGGACTACATCCAGCATCTCTACGATCGTCTCCATGGGAGAATAGCAGCCTGCATTGCTGCGAAAGGTGGATATACACTGTACTAGTGCCGACATTGTGCATGCTCTGTTGCCTGTGTCTATGTGCCTGTGGTTCTGTCAGTGTGATCATGTGATGTATCTGACCCCAGGAATGTGTCAATAAAGTTTCCCCTTCCTGGGACAATGAATTCACGGTGTTCTTATTTCAATTTGCAGGAGTGTAGTTCCGGTTTTAAGCTTTCTTCGTCGGAGATCGCACGAGCTCTGTGAACCAATGTATTTAGTACTCCTTCCCTTTGTGACGGTTGATCACACCTGGAGGCGTGAGCGTACAGATCCGTGTGGGTTGTCTTCTTGTCTGTACCTTCACGCCACCAGGTGCCACGACATACACATAATCTTCCAGTAACAATAGCCTTATACCGTTGGATCCCACGTTAAAGCCTGTTAGCAAATATTAGGTACATATATATAATGCCAAAAACTCAAACGGCATGTAAACAGGAAAGGTAATTTCGAAGGCACGAAGAAAACAGATCAGGTTGTAATATGGGAACTGTTGTAATAACTTCTTTATGTTCTATTACATGGCACGGATTATTTGTAAGTGCATATTAGCATATTCTGAAGTTTGCTGTAAATACAGTTCTCCCCCCCCCCCCCCCCATTATCTTTCCCACTGCGTGCGAGTGCGTGCTAGGCACGGGATTAAATGCCGAAATCGCAATATCAAAGTAGAAACTTGTACCACCATAGCTATAACCAGGACCCTGTCCATTCCGTTTAAACACAGCCCACACCATTATGAAGCCATCACCAGGTTGCGCAATGTCTTGTTGAGAACGTGGGTCCATGGCTTTCTAACGTCTTTGTCACACTCTAACCCTACCATCAGCCCGTAGCAACTGAAATTTGGTACCGTCTGACAAGGACAGTTTTCCGATCGTGTAGGGTCCATCCGACTTGGTAACGAGCCCAGGGGCCCTATTCTGTATCGTTCATACTGATCGGTGTAGTTGGTTCGTTTCTGTAGAGACGTCATTTTCGGTTCTTTATCGAAATATCCTATTTAGTAAGCTGCTGAGACCTGTTACCAAACGGTTGTCCCGCCGATTTTACGACAATTGTAGTGAGAGGTTTTGGATTACGGTGTGGCCTTGTCGATCGGTGTTTGTTGTTTTAATCGTACTTAGCGGGTTTAGCTTTGGATTTAGTGATTGTGTTACTAAAGAATCACCAGAGGACGCATCCATTTGAAAAGTGAGTTCATAATAGACTATTTTCTTTTGTTAGAAATATGGTTAGGTTAGGTTGCTACTGTGAATGATTACATCCCGACAGAAAACGTTTTCGGTCAATATTCTCTCAGAAATACGTTTTATTTTCATGCAAATAAGAGTTTAAAGATCATTAAATAGCAAGACATTGGCTTTGCTTACGTATACACCATGTGTGTGAACTGACGTTACTAGTGACTTTGTCTACTTTTTCCCACAAATGGTTTACTTAGTAATTATCGAAACGTTTTTACAACTTTCAAGTAACAATGGAAAGCGATTATGTGAAGCCTGATACTAGAAACCTTTAAAACTATTACACATTTCTGACTTAGGCAAGCATCATTTGTCAACGAAGTCAGCCTACGTTCCTCTGCAGTAGTACAAGAATTCAGCCAAGCGTAGCTGTTTAGCGCTATAAATGCTGGCCGAAACTGTTCAGTAATAAGTGCCTCTCCGTACCCAGGGTTGGTGTTTTTGTTCCAAATAAAATACCCATAAACGACAATCACAATAGCAATCCTAAACTCTCTTTGTGTCACTGAACTGTGAACCCACTAACCTCAATTTCGTCAGACATTTCCGCTGGTATTTTAGCAACACTTCGTACTGCGAAAACGCAAGTTCGGTACTTGGAAAAAAAGCGCGCCTGTGTAGTCTGCTACCCGCTTTGTGTTCGTGGCGCTGTGCGCATGCGCGGATCTGCGGCCGCTTGCTTTTGATTGGCTGCGCGACGCGATCCGACAACAGCGCTTCGGTTCTATAGGCCCGAACGGTATCACTACCGAAATTCGTACTGAATAACGCAGGCACTAGACCGTTCGGTGCTCTTGAGTGCCGAAACGAGCGGCACATTAGCGGGAAGATTCAGAACACGGCCCCAGGAGAGGCGCTGCTGGCGGTGCCGTGCTGTTAGCAAACGCATTCGCGCATTTCACGACACTGTCCTAACGGATACGTCCTTCGTAAGTCCCACATTGATTTCTGCGGCGTTGCTTGTCTGTTATCACTGACAACTTTACACGCAAACGCCACTGCTTTCGGTATTAACTGAAAGCCGTCGGCCACTGCGTGGTCCATGGTGAGGAGTAATGCCTGACATTTTGTATTCTCTGCACTCTCTTGACACTGCAGATCGCGGAATAGTCAATTCTCCAATGACTTCCGAAATGGAATGTCACGTGCAAAACCTTCCGCAAATTGCTGCAGATTTCAATGCTGCGCTGTCAACAAGTGTCAGCATGCAAACCATTCAACGAAACATCGTCGATGAGACCAGCTTGTGTACCCTCGATGGCTGCACGACACAAAGCTTTCCGCCTCGCCTGGGCTCGTTAACACAGACATTGGACTGTTGATGACTGCAGACATGTTGCCTGGTCGGACTCGTTTCAAATTGTATCTAGCGGATGGATGTGTACGGATACGTAGAGAACGTCACGAATCTATCGACGCTGCATCTCAACAGGGGACTGTTCAAGCTGGTGGAGGCTCTGTAATGGTGTGGGGCGTGTCCAGTTGGAGTGATACGGGAGCCCTGACACGTCTAGATACGACTCTGACAGGTGACACGTATCTAAACATCCTGTCTGATCAACTGTATCCATTCATGTCCGTTGTGCATTCCGACGGATTTGAGCAATTCGAGCAGGGCAATGCGACACCCGACACGTCCAGAATTGCTACAGGAGTGGCTGCAGGAACACTATTCTCAGTTTATACACTTCCTTTGGCCACCGAACTCCACAGACATTAACATTATTGAGCCTGTCTGGGACGGCTTGCAACGTGCTGTTCAGAAGAGATCTCCACCCCTCGTGCTCTTAGGGATTTATCGACCGCCCTGCATGATTCGTAGTGTAAATTCCCACAAGCACTACTTGAGATAATAGTCATGCCACGTCGTGTTTCGGCACTTCTGCGTGGTCGCGGGGAATCTACATGATGGTAGGCAGGTGTACCAGTTTCTTTGGCTCTTCAGTGTAGCTTCATGAACGGTGTACAACTCAGCGGTTAATATCGGCGCTTGAGTAGGCAACAGAAAAGACAGTGTGCGCCCTCTACCGTCGACGGCGCTTGAAAGCGGACCATCAGTATTTCGTCTTGTGAGCGCATTGCGTTACACCCTCGTGGAAGAGAGTCCTTAATCCTGTTAGAACGCTGCCCGAAAATACAGAGCCTGTATAGGGGGAGTGTGGCCAACCGGACGATACGGCGGCCATTTTTCTACCAAACTGCTGCCAGTAGTAGAGTACACACTCACGGAATCAAAAGTACAAGACAATAAGGCGAAATTATTCGTTAAATGCCTTTCTTTACAGCTATAATACACATAGTATCCTACTACGTACAGCGCAGGAAAACCTGATATAGTGGCTGTAAAAATTATTCATTACTTGCATTTCTCTCCTTTAAAGTTCGTTTACTAGACATACTGCAATGAAATTAACATAAATGAAGAAAAAGCTTTCGAAATGTGGTGCTACAAAAGAATGCTGAAGATTAGATGGGTAGATCACATAACTAATGAGGAGGTATTGAATAGAATCGGGGAGAAGAGGAGTTTGTGGCACAACTTGACCAGAAGAAGGCATCAAGGGATCACGAATCTAGTATTGGAAGGCGGTGTGGAGGGTAATTCTATCAGAGACAGCAAAGGACTTGGAAGAGAAGTTGAGCGAAATGGACACTGTATTGAAAGGAGGATATAAGATGAACATCAACGAAAGCAAAACGAGGATAATGGAATGTAGTCGAATTAAGTCGGGTGATGCTGAGGGAATTAGATTAGGAAATGAGACACTTAAAATAGTGAAGGAGTTTTGCTATGTGGGGAGCAAGATAACTGATGATGGTCTAAGTAGAGGGGATATAAAATGTAGACTGGCAATAGCAAGGAAAGCGTTTCTGAAGAAGAGAAATTTGTTAACATCGAGTATAGGTTTAAGTGTCAGGAAGTCGTTTCTGAAAGTATTTGTACGGAAGTGAAATGTGGACGCTAAATAGTTTAGACAAGAAGAGAATAGAAGCTTTCGAAATGTGGTGCTACAAGGGAATGCTGAAGATTAGATGGGTAAATCACATAACTAATGAGGAGGTATTGAATAGAATCGGGGAGAAGAGGAGTTTGTGGCACAACTTGACTAGAAGGAGGTTGGTAGAGCACGTTCTGAGGCATCAACGGATCACCAATTTAGTACTGGAGGGCAGCGTGGAGGGTAAAAACCCTAGAGGGAGACCAAGAGATGAATACACTAAGCAGATTCAGAAGGATGTAAGTTGCAGTAGGTACTGTGAGATGATGAAGCTTGCACAGGATAGAGTGGCATGGAAAGCTGCATCAAACCAGTCTCTGGACTGAAGGCCACAACAACAACGGAAAACATAGTGTACAGCATTTGTTTTGTATCGGAACTGCATAACGCTAAAGATTTAACGTACCTGTATCATGTCAGATGAATGAAAGTCTTAAGCATATACTGAATACCTCTCAGATAACAAAAGAAAAAGATTACAAAAGTCAGTTAATGTTAAAGGTAGGCTACTGTATCCCTTCTACCCCACAGTAAGTAGGCGTATTAAAAACTGTCTTCGAGAGCACCTACAATTATTTGCTACAATAATGTTTCAGCAACCACGACAACAGCGGAGAACGTGCTTACAACTTGCCTGCGTCAAAAGTCAGGCAATGATACTGAAACCAACATAATTCCTAAAATGCGAAATCCACCTTCGCCTCTATTGGAACAACCAAGTACAGCATCGTTAGCGAACGCCTGCAGAACGAATTACAGATGTCAAAAACAATACTGTGCAATTACTAACATGTTAACTTCAAATGTGTAGGCCTACTGACTTCATCACAGAACGCTTCATTGTTTCAAGTCGTATTTAAGATCGCAAACTCTAATTGCGTACTAAAAACGATATACAACTAAATCGAACGTGCATGTACAACGCGTAACAAGTCTCTCATTATGAAACTTCCTGGCAGATTAAAACTGTGTGCCCGACCGAGACTCGAACTCGGGACCTTTGCCTTTCGCGGGCAAGTGCTCTAACATCTGAGCTACCGAAGTACGACTCACGCCCAGTACTCACAGCTTTACTTCTGCCAGTATCCGTCTCCTACCTTCCAAACAGAAGTAAACCTGTGAGTACCGGGCGTGAGTCGTGCTTCGGTAGCTCAGTTGGTAGAGCACTTGCCCGCGAAAGGCAAAGGTCCAGAGTTCGAGTCTCGGTCGGGCACACAGTTTTAATCTGCCACGAAGTTTCATATCAGCGCACACTCCGCTGCAGAGTGAGAATCTCATTCTGGAAGTCTCTCAATAATTCAAATCCCTTTTAATCATTTCCAAAAGTCCCCTGAACTTAAGCTCAACAGCACGGCGAACATAGGAAGCGCGAGAGAAGTTAGGGGTAGCATTCATTTCACACTAGGTGAGGAGAGCCCTGCGTCAACGTGACGTAGGCAGGCGTCGTCATGTGTTTCACGAGTTATCCTATCGTCATGTGTTTCACGAGTTATCCTATCGACTGTTGCGTGCATTCTGTATACATCGAATGTAGTGTGCGTCTTGAATCTGCACTGTTCAATGTTCTTAGTTGATTTATAACATGAAGGCAAAATTCAATGGAACTAGATGGTTTAATATTGCTAGCAACATTCGGAACTACTTCGAACTTAAGTTTCTCAGTTTAACGTTTCTGCCTACATGAATTACGTACAGTTCATTGGCTTTTATAAAAATACGAAACACTTCAATTTCTCCCCATTTCACGTTTTTATCCACTTGATTTATGCACGATTAATGGGACTAAAATATGCCTAGACACTTCCGTTATGGTTATTCATTCGGATATCCGTTATGTTCATGAAACATACAATAACATCCCACATTCTTTGGACTGCAGCTTAATAATAAATTATTTCATGTTTCTATCCACACGATTAAAGCACGGTTCATCGGATTTTTTAAAAAAAATTGACTAAAGTTTTTTTTTTACTTTCGTTATGCTTCCTTCGTTCTGACATTCATTACGCCCCTGAAACACACAATACCATCGCAAATTGTTGGGATTACAGCTTAATAATTAATTGAACTGGGATGAGCGTAACAGATAACTCCTGTCGCTTCGTTTGTACTCAAGTGTTTACATTTAGCTTTGACGTTATCGGTTGTTGTTGTTGGTGTTGTTTTGTTGTTGTCCTGAGACTGGTTTGATGCAGCTCTCCATGCTATCCTGTGCAAGCTTCTTCATCTCCCAGTACCTACTGCAGCCTACATCCTTCTGAATCTGCTTAGTGTATTCATCTCTCGGTCTCCCTCTACGATTTTTACCCTCCACGCTGCCCTCCAGTGCTAAATTTGTGATCCCTTGATGCCTCAGAACATCTCCTACCAAGCGATCCCTTCTTCAGCCGGCGGGTGTGGCCGTGCGGTTCTAGGCGCTTCAGTCTGGAACCGAGTGACCGCTACAGTCGCGGGTTCCAATCCTGCCTCGGGCATGGATGTCTGTGATGTCGTTAGGTTAGGTTTAAGTAGCTCTAAGTTCTAGGGGACTGATGACAATAGATGTTAAGTCCCATAGTGCTGAGAGCCATTTGAAAAATCATTTGACAGTATTGGACCACTGTTTGTATACGCGGCCATGTCGCAGTTGGTGATATTGCGAAGTACTCGTGTGCCATAGTTGTTTATAGAGACTGAAGCGCCAAGGAAAGTAATGTAGGCATGCATATTCAAATATAGAGAGATGTTAACAGGCAGAATACGGCGCGCAGTGGAAAGCGCCTACATACAGACATCAAGTCTCTAGCGCAGTTGTTAGATCAGTTACTGCTACCTACAACGACACGTTATGAAGATTTGAGTGAGTTTGAACGTGGTGTTGTAGACGGTGCACGAGCGATGCGACACAGCATCTCCGAGGTAGCGATAAAGTGGCGCTCTGCTCGTACGACCATTTCACAGGCGTACTATGAATATCATGAATCCGGTAAAACATCAAAGCTCCGACGTGGATGTGGCCGGAAAAGATCCTGCAACGACGGCTGAAAAAAATCGTTCAACGTGACCGAAGTGCAACCTTTCCGCAAATCGCTGCAGATTTCAATACTGGGAAGTCAACAAGTGTTGGCGTACGGACCGTGCAACGAAACATGGACATGAGCTTTCAGAGCCGAAGGACCACTCGTGAACGATTCGTCACTGCACGACATAAAGCTTTACGCTTCGCCTGGACCCGTCAACGCTGACGTCGGGCTGTTGGTGACTGGAAAAATGTTGCCTGGTCGGACGAGCCTCGGTTCAAATTGTGTCGAGCGGATGGGTGTGTAAGGGTATGGAGACAACCTGTCATAAATCCATGGGTCCTACATGTCAGAAGGGGGGGGGGGGCGGGGAATGGTTCATATGGCTCTGAGGACAATGGGACGTAAGACCGGAGGTCGTCAGTCGCCTAGAAGTTGTTGTTGTTGTCTTCAGTCCTGAGACTGGTTTGATGCAGCTCTCCATGCTACACTCTCCTGTGCAAGCTTCTTCATCTCCCAGTACCTACTGCAACCTACATCCTTCTGAACCTGCTTAGTATATTCATCTCTTGGTCTCCCTCTACGATTTTTACCCTCCACGCTGCCCTCCAATGCTAAATTTGTGATCCCTTGATGCCTCAGAACATGTCCTACCAACCGGTCCCTTCTTCTAGTCAAGTTGTGCCATAAACTTCTCTTCTCCCCAATCCTATTCAATACCTCCTCATTAGTTACGTGATCTATCCACCTTATCTTCTGCATTCTTCTGTAGCACCACATTTGGAAAGCTTCTATTCTCTTCTTGTCCAAACTATTAATCTTCCACGTTTCACTTCCATACATGGCTAGACTCCATACAAATACATTCAGAAATGACTTCCTGATACATAAATCTATATCCGATGTTAACAAATTTCTCTTCTTCAGAAACGCTTTCCTTGCCGTTGCCAGTCTACATTTTATATCCTCTCTACTCGATCATCATCAGTTATTTTGCTCCCCAAACGTGTTCGGTGCAACAGCAAAGATGGATATACGCACTCACGTAGTCTATTTACGTCACGATGACGTAGTGTTACGTCATTATGTCGAAGGGTTCTCCTCACCTGGCGTGAGCTGAATGCTGCTCCTCCCCATACAGGCTCTCTGGCGGAAAAGCGACGCGCACGCCTTCTGGCGGACCGACTCGGAGTGAGTGCTGTGCGGCGGTCCGCCCACGCACGGGGACCGCTGCGCAGGTCGCGTCGCTCCACAGTTACCTGGGCAGGCCCAGGCGCCACAGGAATGCGGCGACGCAAGGCAGATAACGTTCCGCCTGGTTAGCCGCCATAGACCATTGGCGGCGGTAGACTTCCGGCATAAGAAGTCAGCCTGATTCCTGCCAACGGCCTCGTCAAAGAGGGCGGAGGAGCGGATAGAGGTTCAGGGCACTCTCTTGTCCTAGGGGTGGGAAATTGGCCCTAAAGGCGGAAGGATCAGCAATGATCAACGACGTGAGGATGCAGAAGGCAATGGAAACCACTGCATTAGAGACACGTAACGTGTAGCTGCAGGACATGTGGCCTGTAGTTGAAGAAGTGTCATGATGATCTCTCCATTGGCAAAAGACTCCGGAATAGTTCCCCATTCGGATCTCCGAGAGGGGACTGCGAAGGGGGAGGTTACCATGAGAAAAAGATTGAATAATCAACGAAAGGATAATGTTCTACGAGTCGGGGCGTGGAATGTCAGAAGCTTGAACGTGGTAGGGAAAATAGAAAATCTGAAAACGGAAATGCAAAGGCTCGATGTAGATATAGTAGGGGTCAGTGAAGTGAAGTGGACGGAAGACAAGGATTTCTGGTCAGATGAGTATCGGTTAATATCGACAGCAGCAGAAAATGGTATAACAGGTGTAGGATTCGTTATGAATAGGAAGGTAGGGCAGAGGGTGTGTTACTGTGAACAGTTCAGTGACCGGCTTGTTCTAATCAGCATCGACAGCAGACCAACACCGACAACGATAGTTCAGGTATACATGCCGACATCGCAAGCTGAAGATGAACAGATAGAGAAGGTGTATGGGGATATTGAAAGGGTAATGCAGTATGTAAAGGGGGACGAAAATCTAATAGTCATGGGCGACTGGAATGCAGTTGTAGGGGAAGGAGTAGAAGAAAAGCTTACAGGAGAATATGGGCTTGAGACAAGGAATGAAAGAGGAGAAAGACTAATTGAGTTGTGTAACAAGTTTCAGCTAGTAATAGCGAATACCCTGTTCAAGAATCACAAGAGGAGCAGGTATACTTGGAAAAGGCCGGGAGATACGGGAAGATTTCAATTAGATTACATCATGGTCAGACAGAGATTCCGAAATCAGATACTGGATTGTAAGGCGTACCCAGGACCAGATATAGACTCAGATCACAATATGAAGAGTAGGCTGAAGTTCAAGACATTAGTCAGGAAGAATCAATACGCTAAGAAGTGGCATACCGAAGTTCTACGGAATGACGAGATACGTTTGAAGTTCTCTAACGCTATAGATACAGCAATAAGGAATAGCGCAGTAGGCAACACAGTTGAAGAGGAATGGACGTCTCTAAAAAGGACCATCACAGAAGTTGGGAAGGAAAACATAGGTACAAAGAAGGTAGCTCCGAAGAAACCATGGGTGACAGAGGAAATACTTCAGTTGATTGATGAAAGGAGGAAGTACAAACATCTTCCGGGAAAATCAGAAATACAGAAATACAAGTCGCTGAGGAATGAAATAAATTGGAAGTGCAGGGAAGCTAAGACGAAATGGCTGCAGGGAAAATGTGAAGACATCGAAAACGATATGATCGTCAGAACGATAGACTCAGCATACAGGAAAGTCAAAACAACCTTTGGTGACATTAAAAGCAACGGTGGTAACATTAAGAGTGCAACGGGAATTCCACCGTTAAATGCAGAGGAGAGAGCAGATAGGTGGAAAGAATACATTGAAAGCCTCTATGAGGTTGAAGATTTGTCTGATGTGATAGAAGAAGAAGAAGCAGGAGCCGATTTAGAAGAGATAGGGGACCCAGTATTAGAATCGGAATTTCAAAGAGCTTTGGAGGACTTACGGTCAAATAAGGCAGAAGGGATAGATAACATTCCATCAGAATTTCTAAAATCATTAGGGGAAGTGGCAACAAAACGACTTTTCACGTTGGTGCGTAGAATATGAGTCTGGCGACATACCATGTGACTTCCGAAAAAGCATCATCCACACAATTCCGAAGACGTCAAGAGGTGACAAGAGCGAGAATTGTCGCACAATCAGCTTAACAGCTCATGCATCGAAGCTGCTTACAAGAATAATATACAGAAGAATGGAAAAGAAAATTGAGAATGCGCTAGGTGACGATCAGTTTGGCTTTAGGAAAAGTAAAGGCACGAGAGAGGCAATTCTGACGTTACGGCTAATAATGGAAGCAAGGCAAAAGAAAAATAAAGACACGTTCATAGGATTTGTCGACCTGGAAAAAGCGTTCGACAACATAAAATGGTGCAAGCTGTTCGAGATTCTGAAAAAAGTAGGGGTAAGCTATAGGGAGAGACGGGTCATATACAATATGTACAACAACCAAGAGGGAATAATAAGAGTGGACGATCAAGAACGAAGTGCTCGTATTAAGAAAGGTGTTAGACAAGGCTGTAGCCTTTCGCCCCTACTCTTCAATCTGTACATCGAGGAAGCAATGATGGAAATAAAAGAAAGGTTCAGGAGTGGAATTAAAATACAAGGTGAAAGGATATCAGTGATACGATTCGCTGATGACATTGCTATACTGAGTGGAAGTGAAGAAGAATTAAATGATCTGCTGAACGGAATGAATAGTCTAATGAGTATACAGTATGGTTTGAGAGTAAGTCGGAGAAAGACGATGGTAATGAGAAGTAGTAGAAATGAGAACAGCGAGAAACTTATCAGGATTGATGGTCACGAAGTTAATGAAGTTAAGGAATTCTGCTACCTAGGCAGTAAAATAACCAATGAGGGACGGAGCAAGGAAGACATCAAAAGCAGACTCGCTATGGCAAAAAAGGCATTTCTGGCCAAGAGAAGTCTACTAATATCATTTGAGATGTGGTGCTACAGACGAATGTTGAAAATTAGGTGGACTGATAAGGTAAGGAATGAGGAGGTTCTATGGAGAATCGGAGAGGGAAGGAATACGTGGAAAACACTGATAAGGAGAAGGGACGGGATGATAGGACATCTGCTAAGACATGGGGGAATGACTTCCATGGTACTAGAGGGAGCTGTAGAGGGCAAAAACTGTAGAAGACAGAGATTGGCATACGTCAAGCAAATAATTGAGGACGTAGGTTCCAAGTGCTACTCTGAGATGAAGAGGTTAGCACAGGAAAGGGATTCGTGGCGGGCCGTATCAAACCAGTAAGTAGACTGATGACAAATAGATGGTTCCCGGCCACAGATATGTTTTGTTTTCATTTGACGTGGGAGCTGCAAACGAAGAGGCCAGCAATATTACGAAGGCACGAAACATATACAAGGGTCACGTGGGGAAGAATTCTCCTCCCCCCCCCCCTCCCCCCTCTATAACTGAGCTTGCTCTGCTCATGCGCGAATCTGGCAGCTTGGGCGGGCCAGGAAAATGTTTCCGGGTAGCAAGCATCTGGCTGCTACTGCTCACACAGCAAACAGCCACGCTTCAATTAGCCAGAAGCGGGAGGAAGGCACTGCTCGTACGCGAATTCAGCTCTGGGCATGCGCACGAACCCGCTGGCAACATCTCACAGGAGCCGTGTGTGTGTGTGTGTGTGTGTGTGTGTGTGTGTGTGTGTGTGTGTGTGTGTGTGTGTGTGTGTGTGTAGGCGGGAGGGGGTGGCTGCACAAAATCTTGCACGGTGGATGGTCCGTAACTTGGACATAGGAACAACAGAAAGCGCATCCCTCTCTCACCTTCGACGTTACTAACAAATGAACCTACCCAAGGGATACCCTTAAATCATGATTACCTTCCGATATGTTGCAGTGTACAGCACAGTAAAAGACAAATATTTTATTAACAGAATCTTCCGTCGGCTCTTGGTAGAACAACATTATGATAATAAATGAAAAGCACTAGTTCGCTTTTGATCTACAATATTACTTTTGTTGCTAACCGGTTTTCGGCTTACAACGCCATCTTCAGACATTGACTGACTATTATCACCAAAGAAGTTAATTGTTAGCAGACAACATTGGAAGAGAAGTAACACACCTAGAGTGACGTAGAAACACACAGTAAGTAACATCTTTGCAATGAAATAGTAAAAACTGAACAGTACATAAGTAACAATGGAGTTGACAGGAAAACCTTTAGCACAAAATAGGAATAGCATGCGTACATAAGTTTCTATTAATAAACAAAACTAATAAAATAAGATAAAATTAGTACTAGATAAGGCTGCATCAAGAGGTTAGAAAGATGGAGAGTGACACTGAACCAATTAAAAAAGAAGTGACAGTTGTCAGTGTAAATACAGAATACATAAGGAACTTAAGCAATATCAATAATCTTCCAATGTTGTCTGCTAACATTTGACTTCTTTGGTGATAATACTCAGTAAATGTCTGAAAATGGCCTTGTAAGCCGAAAACCGGTTAGCAATAAAAGTAGTGCTGTAGAACAAAAGCAAACTGGTGCTTTTCATTTATTAAGACAAATATTTGTTTATTCGTCCGTTAAGACGGTGAACCATCCCTTTGGGGGGGGGGGGGGGGGAACCAATGTTTCTGAATGAATACCGTTGAAACGGTAAGAGAGAAAACAACACTTCAAATAAGATGTATCGGTTTTAATGCTCTGTACAACCGTGCACTAAGATTTGTCGGAAAAGCCACTTTTTCATTTTTTCCTCGAAATCCTTTTATCGCACCCCCTCCCCCTCGTTCACCCCCCTCGCACCCCCCTCCGTTACCCCCCACCTCCGCCCAACATTTTCTCATTTTGACATTTGACGAACAGCGAAATGTATATCTTCGAAATGTATAGCAAATTCAGTCACGTGTGATGAAGTCATATTCCAGACACACATTCGTGTCCACTACAAGGTGAGTCAGCAAGAGAAGTGAATCGGACACAACATTATCAATTAGTATGGCAGGAGAGGGCGCTAGGACATGACGTATGAGGAACAGTCACCCTCTAGGAAGAAACCATCCATACTGTAACTCCGGCTGGATGGTACAGCGCATATTAGACCGCAGTCTCTGTAGAGTAAATGCCCTCTAGCATGGAAACCGTGAATTTTCTCAGATGTATTAATTAGACCTTTTTTGCTCCGTATCCTCTCCTCGATCAATCCGTTGAGTTTGTGCACGGTGGAAAAACACCACATTGTATGTAGTAATACTAAAAGCACGCATTTGCTTGCTCTCATTGGTACTTGGCACCTGTTCATGCCCGCCCGCGGGGCTTAAGCGTGTTCTGTCCGTGCAGACGCGCCACATTTGAAGAACCCTCAGCGCCTCGTTTCCATACAATGCCGCAGGATCAGAAACGCCGCCTCCAGATGCGGGGCAGCAGATCTCCAGTGGCTGCAGGTGAGACAGCTTCGCTCATCTCGCCATCCTTTCTCCATTGTGCTGTGCCGCATCCCAAACGTCTGGAGACTTTCGCTTCTCGTACAATACGCGGTTGCATTGCCGTAATTAATTATGCGCCACTCTCCTTCCACCCGTCCATTATCATCTCGCATCGAGACGCAGAATTGCCAACTCCTTACTCAACAATGGCTTTCTTCTCTTTTTAAGAGTGTACAGCGGCAGTAGTTTTTGAGGAGCAGGAGACTCTGAGAAGGGAATTAAAACTCGGGGAGAAAAAAATTAAAACTTGGATTTTTGCCGATGACTTACTTCTGCCCAATACAGAAAAGGAGCACTCAAAGTCTTAAACGGAATCGACAGTGCATTGATACAATTGCAAAATAAATGCAACACTGCAGTCGCGGTATATCAGGCGAACCTGAGGGAATTAGGTTACGAAGTGAGACTCTAAAATTAACAGGAGAGTTTCGCTATTTGGGAAGTAAAACAAATGGCGATGGCCGAAATATAGATGATATGAAATGCACACAGCGAAGAGGTTGTTGTCAACTATGCACACTCCACAAAAAAAAAGAAAGGAAAACAATTTGCTCCGGTTATGCCTGCTTTGATGTATCAGATTCTCGATACATGGTAGTGCATAGTGGCCTGAAGATAACATTGATAAGTTGCCGACACTGTCGTGTAAACAAAATAAGGGTGTTTCGTGAGCTTTCTTTGGTAAATATCTGACCAGCTGCTGTCTCTTACCCACAAGGGATCAACAGGTGTTCTTCAGTCTCACGCGTGAGGTTATATAATGTTAGTTTTGGTTTTGTGTAGAAAAGGAGTTAAAAACAAGAGAGAGCGTCGAAATGTAAGAGGGTAATCCCAGAAGTAAGTTCTCCTTTTTTCTTTTTCATTATAAGTACATAGACCTTTTAATTTCTGCAGTGGTTTACGTCAGCGTACAGCTTGAACACTCAGCTATTTTTCGGCATAATCGCCATTTCTGACGATGCATTTTTGTAGCCGCTGGCACTTTTTGTATGGCAATGTCATACCAGCTCGCCGCCATGCTGTCTAGGAAGTTATGAACCTCTTCTTTCACCCCGTCGTCGGAGCTGAATCGCTTTCCGGCCAGATGTTCTTTTAACCTAGGGAACAGGTGACTGTCACTGGGTGCCAAGACAGGACTAGAGGGTGGGTGGGTGATTGTGTTCCACTGAAACTGTTGCAGCAGAGCAACGGTTTGCCGAGCGATGTGTGGGCGAGCGTTGTCATGGAGAATGTGTACGCCCTTGCTCAACATTACTATTCTCCGATTGTGAATTGCCCGTTTGAGTTTTTTCAGTCTCTCACAGTACCTGTCAGCGTTAATCGTGGTACCAGCGATTCAGCTCCGACGACGATGTGAAAGAAGAGGTTCATAACTTTCTGAACAGCATGGCGACGAGTTGGTATTACATGGACATACAAAAACTGACACAGTATCTACAAAAATGCATCGACAGAAATGGTGATTATGTCGAAAAATAGCTAAATGTTCAAGCTGTAAACTGATGTAAACCACTGTGAAATAAACAGGTCTATGTCCTTACAGAAGTATTCTAACACAAGCCAAGTCAATATTTAGAAAACAATAGCTTATCTTAGAACCTGAAAACTTTCGTAAAAATTTAACTCTGTCCATAGATAAACCATTTGTATGTAAACAAAAACTGTCAGTCGACAACATGGCGGATAACGCAGTGCGCCTGCGCCAAATACGTGATAAAAAGTGTTTGTGTTGTTGCAAAAAAGAAGAAAAGCCAGGAAAAAACAAGGAGAGGAGAATGTAAGTAAAATGAACAGCTGATAGTGTGTGACTTTAAACTCGCGAAATTGAAGTAAATGATTGGAGTTGTTGCTTTTGCACAGGCCTGCTGCAGCATCCAAACTGCTGTCGAGATTGTACTACTGTAGTAACTGAAGATCCATGTAATTTGCCAGCTGAAGATGGGTGCAAACCCGAAATGCATATTGGCGTAAATAAAAAAAACGCATTAAAAAGTGGCTGGTTGCCGTATTTTTTCAGTGAAATAATAAAAGTGTCGTCTACATATCTGCCTTGAGAATGGCAGGGTGTGGTCCTGTTGAAATGTCGGCGGTGGTTGACGTCACCCGGCAGCAAACCAGTAAGTTGTTTGAACGTTCAATTCCCCGGTATAAGTTAAGGTCTCACGAGTTGTAAACAGCTTCGGTCTAATATTTCTACATATCCTTCACCGTACAAAAAGCCACTGCTTCTATATTAGTCGAAAATACGAGGGTAATCCCAAAGGTAAGGTGGACTTTTTTTATACACAAGTACATAGACCTGTTCATTACATCACTTCACACCTTCAACATTTAGCTGTTTTTCGACGTAATCACCATTTCTGTCCTTGCATTTTTGTAGACGCTGATGCAGTTGGAATGTGTACGTCCTTGCTCAACATTGCTCTTCTCCGGTTCTGAATTGCCCGCTTGCGTTTTTCAGAGTCTCACAGTACATGTCAGCGTTAATTGTGGTCCGAGAGATTCAGCTCCGATGACGAGGTGAAAGAAGACGTTCATAACTTTCTGAACAGCATGGCGGCGAGCTGGTATGACGTGGGCATACAAAAACTGCCACAGCGTCTACAAACATTGAATCGACAGGAATGGTGATTATGTCGAAAAATAGCTAAACGTTCGAGCTGTAAACCGGTGTAACCTTTGTAGAAACAAATACGTCCATGTATTTATAAAAAGATACGAGACCTTACTTTTTGGATTAGCCTCGTATTTAAAAACAGGACGAAATCTGACAGCCCAAGCACGTTTCGAAACCGATTAAGTTTACACGGGAACGAAAATCAATTGCGGAACTGGAAAACCGGCAACCAGAAGCGGATTTCCACGCCCGATTTTCAAGTGTTCACATGGTCACCATGAAGTGGTATTGGGTAATAGATTTACGAAATCAGGTTTTGGGGCCGGCCGTTGTGGCCGAACAGTTCTAGGCGCTTCAGTATGGAACCGCGCAATCGATACGGTCGCAGGTTCGAATCCTGCCTCGGGCAAGGATGTGTGTGATGTCCTTAGGTTATTTAGGTTTAAGTAGTTGAAAGTTCTAGGTGACTGATGACCTCAGATGTTAAGTCCCATAGTGCTCAGAGCTATTTGAGCCATCAAGTTTTGGGAGTCCGATATTCGACCTTCAACACACTAAAGGTTTTATTAACCTCTTTCTGTAAACTTTCCTGAATAGTGTTGGCGCTTTATTAATGATTTTTTCATGCACTTTTTTCTGCTTGCTACATAGTAGAGCAGTTACCACGGCAGCGGGAGCCTTAATCGTGTAACATTCTGAACCACAGTGTTGTTGCACAATGTAATTGAGCAGTCTAAGGGGGACGTCAATAATATTGCACAATATTACTGACCGTCTTGGGAGCGCTTTAAAGATATTACACTACTTGCCATTAAAATTGCTACACCAAGAAGAAATGCAGATGATTGGACAAATATATTATACTAGAACTGACATGTGATTACATTTTCACGCAATTTGGGTGCATGGGTCCTGAGAAATCAGTACCTAGAACAACCACCTCTGGCCGTAATAACGGCTTCGATACGCCTGGGCATTGAGTCAAACAGAGCTCGGATGGCGTGCACAGGTACAGCTGCCCATGCAGCTTCAACACGATACCACAGTTCATCAAGAGTGGTGACTGGCGTATTGTCACGATCCAGTTGCTCGACCACCATTGACCAGACGTTTTCAGTTGGTCAGAGATCTGGAGAATGTGCTGGCGAGGGCAGCAGTCGAACATTTTCTGTATCCAGAAAGGCCCGTACAGGACACTGCAACATGCGGTCGTGCATTATCCTCCTGAAATGTAGGGTTTCGCAGGGATCGAATGAAGGGTAGAGTACGGGTCGTAACTCATCTGAAATGTAACGTCCACTGTTGAACGTGCCGTCATTGCGAACAAGAGGTGACCGAGACGTGTAACCAAAGGCACCCCATACCACCACAGCAGGTGATACGCCAGTATGGCGATGACGAATACACGCTTCCAATGTGCGTTCACCGCGATGTCGCCAAACACGAATGCGACCGTCGTGATGCTGTAAACAGAACCTGGATTCATTCGAATAAATGACGTTTTGCCATTCGTGCACCCAGGTTTGCCGACGAGTACACCATCGCAGGCGCTCCTGTCTGTGATGCAGCGTCAAGGGTAACCGCAGCCGTGGTCTCCGAGCTGATAGTCCGTGCTGCTGCAAACGTCGTCGAACTGTTGGTGCAGATGGTTGTCGTCTTGCAAACGTTCCGATCCGTTACAGCCATGCGCATAATATGCCTGTCATCTCTACTGGTAGTGATACGAGGCCGCTGGGATCCAGCACGGCGTTCCGTATTACCCTCCTGAATCCACTTAATCCATATTCTGCTAACAGTCATTGGATCTCGACCAACGCGTGCAGCAATGTCGCGATACGATAAAACGCATCCGCGATAGGCTACAATCCGACCTTTATCAAAGTCGGAAACATCATGTTTGGCATTTCTCCTCCTTACACGAGGCATCACAACAACGTTTCACCAGGCAACGCCGGTCAACTGTGTATGAGAAATCGGTTGGAAACTTTCGTCGTGTCAGCACGTTGTAGGCGTCACCACCGGCGCCAGCCTTGTGTGAATGCTCTGAAAAGCTGATTTGCATATCACAGCATCTGCTTCCTGTCGGTTAAATTTCGCGTCTGTAGCACATGTTCGTGGTGTAGCAATTTTAATGGCCACTCCAGTCGGAGCTGACGCTCCCGTTTATTTTTTGTTTTTTGAAACCCAGCGGCGGTAGTTTCCAGTGCTGCGGCGTTTGATAGTCGGCTCGCGAGCTGTGTGACTAACGCGTTTGCCCCGCGGCCCGGCAGTAAACAGCAGGATGAGCGCACAGCGGCCGACGCGATGACTGCCCCTGTGTGGACTGCGGCTGTGCGTTTTCGCGGTCGGGTCGCGGCCCACGCCACACCAACCCCCACCACCTCACCGCGCCAGCGATATGACGCAGCGCAGCGGACACCTGTGGATTCCAGAGATAGCGATCGCGCAGTCGGCCGGCCATCGCCGCACGCAACGCGCATCGCTGGCGGCGCCACAGATAACGCACCCAGCTGCCGCCTCGCCGTATCGCCCACGATCGCAATGAGCAGGTAGGACACACCGCGGCAATTAGTTGTCTGCTATTAGTGCTGCTGGGACTACTTAATCGAGGACGATGTTGGAGACCGACTTTCACATTGCGACACCTAGGCGTGTCCGTGGCAATAAATTACTTAGTGCCGCATTCGGAGTGAAACACATGCGGAGCCAAGAGATCAGCTTATGTGGATTGGCTACCGATGATGCAATAGCCGTATGTTTCTGTGTCACATTTGACACTACTTTTCTCTTGAATTTTTTTAATGCACGTTTACAGTCGACACCCTTTTTTCCTAAAGTCAATTATTTATCGTCTTTCAGTACTCTCGTATTTTCTTTGTGACATTTCGTTCGCGAATGCGATACGTATATTTTTTTGCTTGGGTGGAGTAAGTGTCTGACTTGACTTGGTTATTTCTGCAGACACCTGCTGTGGAGAAGAGTGCAGCAATATCGTTCATAAACTCCTGTATTGTCGCCTTGATTACGAACGCTTCCACCACCACCATCCATACCATGCATCATCAGTGATCTATACCTCGACAGCCACCGCCGTTGTCATTTCACTGCGTCAGAGTGCAACTACGCCACATTCTGTGGCGGGCGCTTCGGTACCGACCGACCGCCGTGTCATCCTCCGCCAGTGACGTCATTGGACGCGGCGTGAAGGACCGTGATGTCAGCACCCTGCTCTGTCAGCCGTTGTCAGTTTTCACGTCAGGTAGCTGCTCAACTGGCACCACAACGGCTGAATGACCGCGTTCCAAAAAGGAAAAATCCTTGACATTACTGGCAATCGAACCCAGTCACTCTACTATTTGTCGCTCGCCCCTCCCCCCTCCCACAACTCTCGCGTGCGTGGGCGCGCTCCTCATGCTTTCAAGATGATTTTTTTATTCTCCAGAAACTGGGGATATGGGCTAGTTGTAACAACTGCACTCCAGCATTTGTTACTGAAATAAAGAACGCGAAAGACGACGTACAAAGCTGAGTGTTAGGACGTCGTCAGAACAGTTAGCTGTTGTCTTCCGTCAAGGGGTACACGAAATAGTCAGCTTCCTTCCTTTCACCTTTCCGTGCTTCGTCTCAGGGATGAGGCATGGCGAAATTTTAAGGTAACACTTTTACATGTAAGTTTTCCTCTGGTAACGTAGCGAGTTTCGTTCGCAATATACGTGTATGTAGCCAATAACATAGCCAGATACTTTCTCGACACCCAAAGGAAATCATAATCAAAGTTAAATGTTCGATAAGCGAGTTAGAAATGAAGCGGATAGAAGTTATTGTTTTTTTTCTGTTTTTGCCACAAACCTTGTGTTGTACGCTGTAGAGAAAGACGCCACAGCGACAGACGAGGCGAGTGCCATCTGTTTGCGAAACGTGTAAACCGGGAATTGGATCGGCGACAGTTTCGCTTGTCAATGGAAAGGAAATTGAAACGTCGTTATTCCGATTTGTTAAACTATACAGAAGCCGCAAAAACTATTTCCTAAAGTGGTGCAGATAATGCTGCTTGATGGGCAACTGTTTGGTAGAAGCCTAGTTATTCATATAGTAGAAAAATAGATGATTTTTAAAATCCGTCATTGATAATGGAGTTACTGAAATTGTGAGGTTTATACTGACAGGTGTTCAGAGGTTTTCATTGCCTACCATCGTTATGTAGCATCTGTTTACTTCTGAAAAATACAATGGTCTTTGATTTGGATGTATAATAATGGTATTGCTATAATTTCTTTGATTTTCATGGACACTGAAAGGAGATAATATTGAGAAACCATTGTTAGAGGTTGTAAATAGATACGGGTGTTGTATTTCGTTGGGTACCATAATACAGTGTATGTCTTTGAAGAAAATTATCAAATTGTTCAGATGGCTCCAAGCACTATGGGACTAAACAAGTGAGGTCATCAGTCCCCTAGGTTTGGAACTAATTAAACCTGAGTGACCTGAGAACATCACACAAATCAATTCCCGAGGCAGGATTCGAACCTGCGACCGTAGCAGCAGCGCAGTTCCGGATTGAAGCGCCTAGAACCGCTCGGTCACAAGGCCGGCTGAAGAACATTATCCTCTCCTTACTACCCACATAGGAGCCTATTTGCTATTTATAAAAAAAAAATTGTTATAGTTTAAGTGTCTTTAAGTTTGCTGTGATACTAAATAATTAATTTTGAACCCTATCACCATATGCTGGATGCTTTCCTGCAAGACATACGCACGCTATCCCGAATGTGTGTGATAGTCCCTGATTCCTCGCTTGTGGCGCAGGAGATGCGATAAAATTTTCGAAATTGATATACTTTCGCTGCAATTTGTGCACTGCCCATTGTTCCTCCATGAAGCTGCAAGTTCAAAATTACAAAACAAAAAAGGATACTTCTCGTGGAACACTGATCTTGAAACGTACTAGCTTCACTGATCGTTTTCTAACAAAAAAGAAACGTGCCTATTGGCCACTAGACAAATAAATTTTTCATATATTTTGCTAAAAATGGGGCTTCGCTCGTTTCAGGAAGTCCGATTTACCCGACGCCTTTGTATTGTACGTGCTTTTGATGTATTAGTAGGATACGATTCATTATAGCGTCCCAATTCACGAGTCTAGAACGAAAGGTAACTGCGGACGTTGGAGCCGAAGTATGTGCCACCAAATCTACAGTAATGTTAACTAAATTGTTAGCAAATACTCGCACACATTCTGGTCACGTGACGTCCCGAAACGTAATGCGCTAGGGACGACACACGCCCGTGGCTTACAAATTACGGCGCGCCTGCTGGAGTTACTGCCAAACATCTTTGGAACGAGACAAGCAGCGCTTGAAATCGTTGTGCGCTTGCGTCATCGTCTTTGCTGCTGCAGCTGCGGTTAAATGCTCCGGTCCTGGAACTGCGAGTTATACTGGAGACTTGAGAAGGAAAATAGCAAGCAAGCTGTGTGTGTGTGTGTGTGTGTGTGTGTGTGTGTGTGTGTGTGTGTGTGTGTGTGTGGTTTAGGCGGGCTGGCTGGCTGGCTGGCTGGCGCGTGACCTTGACGGGGTCAACACCTGAGCTCTGCCATTGTTCACCGCCCGTTACGTAACTCTCAATGAACCTCTCTGACCTAACAACTGACTGGCGCCGCCATTCATCTCCGACACGCAGCCAGTTGCAAATCGAAGGCGAGCCAGTCCAACACAGATACATTTCAAGTGCGTTATGGGTTTTTTTCCTCGTCATATCCTCGGTTGGCGCGTTCAGTAATTCAGTTAAGGTTTCATACTGAGGTACATTACTCATTCTGAAGTTATTTTCTGTTGTGGATGTTTCTGAATCCAGTAGATTCGTAGCGTTTCGTGTTGCGATATCTCCCCCCACCCTCTCAAGTCGTCTTTTATTATTGCTATCCATTTTATAGCCTCAATTTTAGTTTCCAAGCCAGTTTGGCCGAACTCTGCAATTATTGCACCCTCGCAAAATTTTAGTCCGCATTTTATATTCATGTCTGAGTAAATATTAGTTACTACTACTACTGAAGTTCAGAACTATATTCGAACATGGCGATGGGGCACGGTTACGCAGTTCTGTGTGGGGCACTTTTCCGCACAATTTTGCGTAGCCATCCAACCCATCAAGGAAACTTAAAGACAACAGCTTACAAAAAAAAAAAAATGAACGCACAGGAGAATAAAAGCTACAAATTGCTAATAATTAAGCTTTTTGAACTTAACGATACTAGAGCAGACAGAAATAATTCAGTGAGAGGAAGGATCGGTAAGGACAAGAAATAGGTTAAAGCAAGAACAAGGAAAATGAGGTGAGCCCTATTTGTGATATCATTAGTGTTCTGCCCAAAGGCATTCTTCCAATGGTAACTCTCCTGTCTTGTGCAATCCCTTTGAGGTACACGTTATTTTTGCTTCCCTTTGTCACGTCTGTCATCTTGTATCTTCCCCTCACTCTCCACTCCCCCTCCACTCCCCCTCCACTCCCTCCCCCCTCAGTATGCTCACAAAACGAGTTCTTCCAAAGCGTGTGTTGGCAAGCACTCCCAACTTTGCTGATGCCCCACTCTTGTCATATTTCCTGTTTCTTATAACCTCCAGCAGTATGGGGAAGAGGATGGAAATTGCCCTCCTGTTTACTGCTTGAAACGGTACAATCAGTCCAGAAGAGATCAAGACTGCGTCCAGTGACTTAAAAGTAAAAGATGGGCTCATACGATTGCACCACAGGAAACACAATGTCCCTGTTCTTTCACCTTCATTTTTGCGTGCAGAAATTGAATTTCCGGCCAACGATGACGAATAGACCTTTAACTAACATCCAGATTTCCGTGTTGGCCACATTATGCTAACACGCGAAACACTGTTCATTAGCAGTAAAATTTCCAGAATGAGATTTTCACTCTGCAGCGGAGTGTGCGCTGATATGAAACTTCCTGGCAGAATAAGGTAGGAGACGAGATACTGGCAGAAGTAAAGCTGTGAGTACCGGGCGTGAGTCGTGCTTCGGTAGCTCAGATGGTAGAGCACTTGCCCGCGAAAGGCAGAGGTCCCGAGTTCGAGTCTCGGTCGGGCACACAGTTTTAATCTGCCAGGAAGTTTCAGCAGCAAAATTGTTGCGATTTACCATATTAATTGGTGTAGATAGGCCTGTAATTTTGTTTACCGTCAAGAAAGCGTTATGAAATTTTAGTAGAAAAATAGTGCGTTTTCTTTACTTGTTGTGTTCTATGATGACACAGAATGTGCCCCTGGAGGTGCCTAACTTGCCTCATATCCGGTGCACGTTTACGCACCGCTTGGAACTACATAAAATTATTTGCAGGTAATGTACATTTGGAAGTATATATGTCAAGTTACACTTCAGTAACTAAGTTACAAGATCAAACAGTCTTAAACACGACAAATCGAACCGAAAACGTTTAAAAAGTTTGTAAAATAAATGGGAGTAAATGTGCTCTCCATATTGACATCAATTTGACTGTTACGCTGGCCAAAACATTTTTACGTTTACGGCAGCAACTGTTCTTCAATCCGCCAGCTCAAGAGCAACGGTCGCAACTTTGGAAACAAAGGAACAAAACATTTTGTTGGAACTGCTTCGCAGAATCCACAACTTTTTCGTCGGCTTCGGTTTATCTATATGAAAAACGTTAAATAATTACCCAACAAAAACTTTCGTGCGAACTTTATTTTTTCCGTTTTTACAATTGTTCCTGTAAACAACCTGTTGGGCCTTTGCATGCTAAACAATATAAATTTTTAGTTATTGAGAAGATTAATTTTTTTTAATATATACACACCCAGCTCACGTGAGGAGTACTTTCAGACCCTGTAACGAAATTGTTACACAGGGTGCGACAAAACGATCGCGAAACCTTAAGAAGCAAAAAAAGCAGTGACATGTTATCGAGTGAGAAATTGATGTTTCTAATACCGTACTTCCATATTTACCAGTCACTAAGCGGGACGGTAGCCTTTCCAGTAAGAATAAGAAAATGTAATTACACTAATATCCCACGTCCAGCTAATTGTAACACATTAATATAGAATCTGGGTGCAATGCAATACATTCGGTTCGCAGTAGCGACGTCGTAATTCTATCATGTGAAATCGTTTAACGCCAGAAGCGAATTGTGGCATAATGCGTTATTACGTTCAAAAGAACCTAATTCTGAGTATATTGATGCACCTGCTTGACAAGTACTTATTCTTGATTTGCGCCGATCACAATACATTCCGCGAGTTTCTTTACGGGTTTCAGACCATTTTAATACATCCAAAAGTAGGCACGGTGTTGACACAATAGGAGATCAGCTGTTTTTGCTTCTTGCGTTGCCCTCGCTTCCATGCATTACGCGTGTAAGCCTACCAATTATGTTTATCGATTCAGCTTCGTGCATATCAGAATGTATACGTCCCTTCGAGATTCTCTTTCCAGGTTGTAACACGGTCCTGCAGCTTGTACACCTGTCACACTTTCTTTTTACTAATGTGCGTATCTTAACCTACTGGTAGAAAATCTTCTGCTACATTAGCGCAAAACGCAGTTTGTGTCCACTTCCAGATACCACTGCTGCATAATCAATAAATAGCATTTTCCCAATTTTTTTTGTCCCTGTCCAACATCAGTGCTCCCTTAAATTCCGTTATTCCCTTTTCAGTAAACAAACATCAGGGGTGACACTGAACTTGGGTTCCACTTTGCCTGGGCTTGACCTGCTATACAAATCTGTCAGTACTTTTCTAATTCCCTCTGAAGAAACAGAGACTGTTTCTATCTCTCACCGTTATAGATACAATGCCTAAAAAAAGGAAAACAAATATTCTACAGTTTCAACACTTTGTTGATACAGGATCAGTAACCTTTTTCGGTATGTCATGAACGGTTTATTAACAAATCTGTCACACTTGCAGTTCACATAATTGTCGCCTAATTTCAAACCAACTAAATTCTGAAGCCTGACCTACTCACGCTACAAAAAATTCCTGTGCTAACCTCTTCATCTCAGAGTAGCACTTGCAACCTACGACCTCAATTATTTGCTTGACGTATTCAAATTTCTGTCTTCCTCTACAGTTTTTGCCCTCTACAGCTCCCTCTAGTACCATGGAAGTCATTCCCTCATGTCTTAGCAGATGTCCTATCATCCTGTCCCTTCTCCTTATCAGTGTTTTCCACATATTCCTTTCCTCTCCGATTCTGCGTAGAACCTCCTCATTCCTTGCCTTATCAGTCCACCTAATTTTCAACATTCGTCTATAGCACCACATCTCAAATGCTTCGATTCTCTTCTGTTCCGGTTTTCATACAGTCCATGTTTCACTACCATACAATGCTGTACTCCAGACGTACATCCTCAGAAATTTCTTCCTCAAATTAAGGCCGGTATTTGATATTAGTAGACTTCTCTTGGCCAGAAATGCCTTTTTTGCCATAGCGAGTCTGCTTTTGATGTCCTCCTTGCTCCGTCCGTCATTGGTTATTTTACTGCCTAGGTAGCAGAATTCCTTAACTTCATTAACTTCGTGACCATCAATCCTGATGCTAAATTTCTCGCTGTTCTCATTTCTACTACTTCCCATTTCTACTACTTCTCATTACCTTCGTCTTTCTCCGACTTACTCTCAAACCATACTGTATACTCATTAGACTATTCATTCCGTTCAGCAGATCATTTAATTCTTCTTCACTTTCACTCAGGATAGCAATGTCATCAGCGAATCGTATCATTGATATCCTTTCACCTTGTATTTTAATTCCCCTCCTGAAACTTTCTTTTATTTCCGTCATTGCTTTCTCGATGTACAGATTGAAGAGTAGGGGCGAAAGGCTACAGCCTTGTCTTACTCCCTTCTTAATACGAGCACTTCGTTCTTGATCGTCCACTCTTATTATTCCCTCTTGGTTGTTGTACATATTGAATATGACTCGTCTCTCCCTATAGGTTACCCCTACTTTTTTCAGAATCATGAACAGCTTGCAACATTTAATATTGTCTAACGCTTTTTCCAGGTCGACAAATCCTATGAACGTGTCTTGATTTTTCTTTAGCCTTGCTTCCATTATTAGCCGTAACGTCAGAATTGCCTCTCTCGTGCCTTTACTTTTCCTAAAGCCAAACTGATCGTCACCTAGCGCATTCTCAATTTTCTTTTCCATTCTTCTGTATATTATTCTTGTAAGCAACTTCGATGCATGAGCTGTTAAGCTGATTGTGCGATAATTCTCGCACTTGTCAGCTCTTGCCGTCTTCGGAATTGTGTGGATGATGCTTTTCCGAAAGTCAGATCGTATGTCGCCAGACTCATATATTCTACACACCAACGTGAATAATCGTTTTGTTGCAACTTCCCCTAATGATTTTAGAAATTTTGATGGAATTTTATCTATCCCTTCTGCCTTATTTGACCGTAAGTCCTCCAAAGCTCTTTTAAATTCCGATTCTAATAATGGATCCCCTATCTCTTCTAAATCGACTCCTGTTTCTTCTTCTATCACATCAGACAAATCTTCACCCTCATAGAGGCTTTCAATGTATTCTTTCCTCCTATCTGCTCTCTCCTCTGCATTCAACAGTGGAATTCCCGTTGCACTCTTAATGTTACCACCGTTGCTTTTAATATCACCAAAGGTCGTTTTGGCTTTCCTGTATGCTATTCAACGAAGATGACAGTGGTAATACACGATTTCCAAAGTATTTGCAGATGACTGTCACATTCGACATCTGACAACTTAGCAAATCAGATTCAAACTGGAGGCAAATAGTGCAAGGAAATATTCGATGACTGTAGTGCACGGCTCATGTGAAAGGGCGCATCCAATGGAGATGTCACGTTTTAAACGAGGATGTTTCTGAGAACCTTTATGGATCGTTCCAACAATGCAGTACACGAAATGATTGTCCTATGTTGTTCCTCTACACATCCTCATTTAAAATGGGATGCGTCCATTGCCATCGAACATTTCCTGGTACTGCTGTCTGTTTTGACCTATTTGATTGTGACCCCTGCAAGTGGGCATATGTTGATTGGGCGATGACTTCGGAAAGCGTGTATTGCCATTGTGATGTTAGTTATTAAGATCAGGCGTTTTCACTGGAGGTGAGTCTCAAGTCATCCAATTTCTGATGCATTTGAACTGTTCGTACTGTAATTCAACACCTGTGTTCACTGTTCACAGACAAGTAGCGTATGATTTTTAGCGTCGGAAGGTCAGGCATGAGAATGAAGCAGTTGGTACAAAACTAGTCGCCAAACACTGAGGCTAATACGCGTTTCATGAAAAATATTATATTTCATCCCTCATAAAACGCCCTTCCATATTTATACCGTCACGATAAGCTCCGAAATACGACCTTAACTGCATTTTGAATGTGCTTTTCCACAACACACACACACACACACACACACACACACACACACTCACACACACTCACACACACTCACACACACTCACACACACTCACACACACTCACACACACTCACACACACTCACACACACTCACACACACTCACACACACTCACACACACTCACACACACTCACACACACTCACACACACTCACACACACTCACACACACTCACACACACTCACACACACACACACACACACACACACACGTACGTACACGTGCAGTGTAGTTACACATGCTGGCCGCTTGGCGGCGCTGCGGTAGCGAAGTTGCAACAAAACGGTACGCGTTCCATGCAAATTTTCCTATGTAAAAAAAAGTCTCTTGGCAATATGGCGGATGCTTCACTGTTTTTGTGCAACATACAGAGGAAAAGTGTTTATGCCAAAGCTTTGAAAAGTGGAAAATAGTACAGGCATGAAGCAAAATAGGAGGTAAGTACTGTATGTCTAACGAATAATTCACTGTCAGTATACAACTCGCAACGTTTAGCAGATAAACAGCTGCAGCATTAAATCGCAGTCGACGTTTTTAACGATGTGCGTATTGTACATTTAAATATGTATCATGATAATTGAAGAGGGCGAATGCCCAAAGCGTGCGTCGGTATTTGGCACATTTTTATTTTAGGAAAATTAAAGAGACCTTTGGAGAGAAGAGAACCACGTGTATGAATATCAAGAGCTCAGATGGCAACCCAGTTCTAAGCAAAGAAGGGAAGGCAGAAAGGTGGAAGGAGTATATAGAAGCTTTATACAAGGCTGATGTACTTGAGGACAATATTATGGAAATGGAAGAGGATGTAGATGAAGACGAAATGGGAGATACGATACTGCGAAAAGAGTTTGACAGAGCACTGAAAGACCTGAGTCGAAACGAGGCCCCGGGAGTAGACAACATTCCATTGGAACTACTGACGGCCTTGGGAGAGCCAGTCATGACAAAACTCTACCAGCTGGTGAGCAAGATGTATGAAACAGGCGAAGTACCCTCAGACTTCAAGAACAATATAATAATTCGAATCCCAAAGAAAGCAGGCGTTGACAGAAGTGAAAATTACCGAACTATTAGTTTAATAAGTCACGGCTGCAAGATACTAACGCGAATTCTTTACAGACGAATGGAAAAACTGGTAGATGCGGACCTGGGGGAGGATCAGTTTGGATTCCGTCGAAATGTTGGAACACGTGAGGCAATACTGACCTTACGACTTATCTTAGAAGAAAGATTAAGAAAAGGCAAACCTACGTTTCTAGCATTTGTAGACTTGGAGAAAGCTTTTGACAATGATGACTGGAATACTCTTTTTCAAATTCTAAAGGTGGCAGGGGTAAAATACAGGGAGCGAAAGGCTATTTACAATTTGTACAGAAACCAGATGGCAGTTACAGGAATCGAGGGGCATGAAAGGGAAGCAGTGGTTGGGAAAGGAGTGAGACAGGGTTGTAGCCTCGCCCCGATGTTATTCAATCTGTATATTGAACAAGCAGTGAAGGAAACAAAAGAAAAATTCGGAGTAGGTATTAAAATCCATGGAGAAGAAATAAAAACTTTGAGGTTCGCTGATGATATTGTAATTCTGTCAGAGACAGTAAAGGACTTGGAAGAGCAGTTGAATGGAACGGACAGTGTCTTGAAAGGAGGATATAAGATGAACATCAACAAAAGCAAAACGAGGATAAAGGAATGTAGTCAAATTAAATCGGGTGATGCTGAGGGAATTAGATTAGGAAATGAGACATTTAAAGTAGTAAAGGAGTTTTGCTATTTAGGAAGTAAAGTAACTGATGATGGTCGAAGTAGAGAGGATATAAAATGTAGGTTGGCAATGGCAAGGAAAGCGTTTCTGAAGAAGAGAAATTTGTTAACATCGAATATAGATTTATGGAATCAGGATGTCGTTTCTGAAAGTATTTGTTTGGAGTGTAGCGATGTATGGAAGTGAAACATGGACGATAACTAGCTTGGACATGAAGAGAATAGAAGCTTTTGAAATGTGGTGCAACAGAAGAATACTGAAGATAAGGTGGATAGATCACATAACTAATGAGGAGGTATTGAATAGAATTGGGGAGAAAAGGAGTTTGTGGCACAACTTGACTAGAAGAAGGTATCGCTTGGTAGGACATGTTCTGAGGCATCAAGGGATCACCAATTTAGTATTGGAGGGCAGCGTGGAGGGTAAAAATCGTAGAGGGAGACCAAAAGATGAATACACTAAGCAGATTCAGAAGGATGTAGGTTGCAGTAGGTACTGGGAGATGAAGAAGCTTGCACAGGATAGAGTAGCATGGAGAGCTGCATCAAACCAGTCTCAGGACTGAAGTCAACAACAACAACAACAACAACAACGACACAGTATGTACAAAAAGACGGGGAACACTCTCAATTATTGCACAAGAACTAAACATTGTACAGATGCCATGCACATCGTGTTTTGAAAAGACTCTAAAAGGTCTTTTTACAAACATTCGATATGAGAACCATGAGTGACCTGGCTGACGACGATACGGTAATCGAATTCTCGCCATACCCGACCCAGCACGGCGTCTTCGACTGTGGCAGTAGCTTCCCGTGTTCTCTCCCGGAGCTCTGCTACATCACGTGGTACAGGCGCTACATACACCAGATCTTTGTGCCCCCCAGAAAAGAGTGTCAAACGGAGTGAGATGTGTTGATCGGGGAGGTCATTTCATGAAACAGCATGCTCCGCTTCTGAATCCGCCATGTTTGCGACTAGCGCCGACTGTCGGCAAATTACCAAACTACGCTGTGTCAGTATACATGACGAGGGGAAAAAAAAACCGTCAAGGTTTCTTATATACAGGATGTTACAAAAATGTACGGTTCAGGAAACATTCCTCACACGCAAATAAAGAAAGATGTTATGTGGACATGTGTCCAGAAACGCTTAATTTCCATGTTAGAGCTCATTTTAGTTTCGTCAGTATGTACTGTACTTCCTCAATTCACCGCCATGATTTTCATACGCGATACTCTACCAGTGCTGCTAGAACATGTGCCTTTACAAGTACGACACAACATGTGGTTCATGCACGATGGAGCTCCTGCACATTTCAGTCGAAGTGTTCGTACGCTTCTCAACAACAGATTCGGTGACCGACGGATTGGTAGAGGCGGACCAATTCCATGCCTCCACGCTCTCCTGACCTCAACCGTCTCGACTTTCATTTATGGGGGCATCTGAAAGCTCTCGTCTACGCAACCCCGGTATCAAATCTAGAGACCCTTCGCGCTCGTATTGTGGACGGCTGTGATACAATACGCCATTCTCCAGGGCTGCATCAGCGCATCAGGGATTCCGTGCGACGGAGGGTGGATGCATGTATTCTCGCTAACGGAGGACATTTTCAACATTCCCTGTAACAAAGTGTTTGAAGTCACGCTCGTATGTTCTGTTGCTGTGCGTTTCCATCCCACGATTAATGTGGTTTGAAGAGAAGTAATAAAATGAGCTCTAACGTGGAAAGTAAGCGTTTCCGGACACATGTCCATATAACATATTTTCATTATTTGTGTGTGAGGGATGTTTCCTGAAAGTTTGGCCGTACATTTGTGTTACACCCTGTATAAGTGGCTGCTTGCTTTACTTCTATTAATGCTTGACCCGTTTTTTAGCCGTCATTCTTTTAACACTAACAAACATAAAAGCAGTAATAATTGCATATATGAATAGCGTCCCTCTGCCAGAGTCGGATACGTATCTGGACCTGCATGAATGAAGCATAAAATGACAGACAAAAAAATGGAGTATATATATATTCCTGGAAATTGAAATAAGAACGTGAATTCATTGTCCCAGGAAGGGGAAACTTTGTCACATTCCTGGGGTCAGATACATCACATGATCACACTGACAGAACCACAGGCAACAGAGCATGCACAATGTCGGCACTAGTACAGTGTATATCCACCTTTCGCAGCAATGCAGGCTGCTATTCTCCCATGGAGACGATCGTAGAGATGCTGGATGTAGTCCTGTGGAACGGCTTGCCATGCCATTTCCACCTGGCGCCTCAGTTGGACCAGCGTTCGTGCTGGACGTGCAGACAGCGTGAGACGACGCTTCATCCAGTCCCAAACATGCTCAATGGGGGACAGATCCGGAGATCTTGCTGGCCAGGGTAGTTGACTTACACCTTCTAGAGCACGTTGGGTGGCACGGGATACATGCGGACGTGCATTGTCCTGTTGGAACAGCAAGTTCCCTTGCCGGTCTAGGAATGGTAGAACGATGGGTTCGATGACGGTTTGGATGTACCGTGCACTATTCAGTGTCCCCTCGACGATCACCAGAGGTGTACGGCCAGTGTAGGAGATCGCTCCCCACACCATGATGCCGGGTGTTGGCCCTGTGTGCCTCGGTCGTATGCAGTCCTGATTGTGGCGCTCACCTGCACGGCGCCAAACACGCATACGACCATCATTGGCACCGAGGCAGAAGCGACTCTCATCGCTGAAGACGACACGTCTCCATTCGTCCCTCCATTCATGCCTGTCGCAACACCACTGGAGGCGGGCTGCACGATGTTGGGGCGTGAGCGGAAGACGGCCTAACGGTGTGCGGGACCGTAGCCCAGCTTCATGGAGACGGTTGCGAATGGTCCTCGCCGATACCCCAGGAGCAACAGTGTCCCTAATTTGCTGGGAAGTGGCGGTGCGGTCCCCTACGGCACTGCGTAGGATCCTACGGTCTCGGCGTGCATCCGTGCGTCGCTGCGGTCCGGTCCCAGGTCGACGGGCACGTGCACCTTCCGCCGACCACTGGCGACAACATCGATGTACTGTGGAGACCTCACGCCCCACGTGTTGAGCAATTCGGCGGTACGTCCAGCCGGCCTCCCGCATGCCCACTATACGCCCTCGCTCAAAGTCCGTCAACTGCACATACGGTTCACGTCCACGCGGTCGCGGCATGCTACCAGTGTTAAAGACTGCGATGGAGCTCCGTATGCCACGGCAAACTGGCTGACACTGACGGCGGCGGTGCACAAATGCTGCGCAGCTAGCGCCATTCGACGGCCAACACCGCGGTTCCTGGTGTGTCCGCTGTGCCGTGCGTGTGATCATTGCTTGTACAGCCCTCTCGCAGTGTCCGGAGCAAGTACGGTGGGTCTGACACACCGGTGTCAATGTGTTCTTTTTTCCATTTCCAGGAGTATATATATATATATATATATATATATATATATATATATATACTGCTTTGTTTCGTTTGACAGATAAAGTGTAAACTCTCTCACGGTTCTGTGCAGTGCTATCGCGTGCCAGAAAAGGCGTTACAGATTATTTCTGAAGGATATCTCGCTACGCGCCTGCGTTGTTCGCTGGCCTGCCATTCAGTAGCCTCGGGTGCGGTGTTGCCGTTTCGCCTCCTTATCTGGAAATCTTGATAACGCTACGTTCTCTCTCGCCGCTACACAATAGTGAGCTGACGATGTAATCCCGCAGAATTTACAGCGCAGTTACACAGTTGGCGAGAGTAAATACGTTCTGACTGCGTACTGCTCTCGATGAAATTCAAGGGAACTGCATTAACCGATTACGATAGATCTTATCTTGGTCGAAAAGTGTGAACAAATTCAATCGTAATTGCTAAAAAGCTTTAGGAACGGTTGAATCGATCGTGCCGCAACAGCAAACGTTTATATACGTAGCAGCCGTTTGTAATTGTCGTCACCTTGTAAAAGCTGCTGTTAAAGGCTGCATTGTTTCCAACAGAAAGCCAGTGCAGCGAGCAGGACCTGCGTATTGTATATCCGGGGAATTCCAATCTAATCAAGCTGCGGGCCTATGGGGTATCGTCTCAGTTGTGCGACTGGATTCGTGATTTCCTGTCGGGAAGATCGCAGTTCGTAATAATAGACGGTAAATCGTCGAGTAAAACTGAAGTGATATCAGGTGTTCCCCAGGGAAGCGTCCTGGGACCTCTGCTGTTCCTGATCTATATAAATGACCTGGGTGACAATCTGAGCAGTTCTCTTAGGCTGTTCGCAGATGATGCTGTAATTTACCGTCTAGTAAGGTCATCCGAAGACCAGTATCAGCTGCAAAGCGATTTAGAAAAGATTGCTGTATGGTGTGTCAGGTGGCAGTTGACGCTAAATAACGAAAAGTGTGAGATGATCCACATGAGTTCCAAAAGAAATCCGTTGGAATTCGATTACTCGATAAATAGTACAATTCTCAAGGCTGTCAATTCAACTAACTGCCTGGGTGTTAAAATTACGAACAACGTCAGTTGGAAAGACCACATAGGTAACATTGTGGGGAAGGCGAGCCAAAGGTTGCGTTTCATTGGCAGGACACTTAGAAGATGCAACAAGTCCACTAAAGAGACAGCTTAGACTACACTCGTTCGTCCTCTGTTAGAATATTGCTGCGCGGTATGGGATCCTTACCAGGTGTGACTGACGGAGGACATCGAAAGGGTGCAAAAAAAGGGCAGCTCGTTTTGTATTATCACGTTATAGGGGAGAGAGTGTGGCAGATATGATACACGAGTTGGGATGGAAGTCATTACAGCAAAGACGTTTTTCGTCGCGGCGAGATCTATTTGCGAAATTTCAGTCACCAACTTTCTCTTCCGAATGCGAAAATATTTTGTTGAGCCCAACCTACGTAGGTAGGAATGATCATCAAAATAAAATAAGAGAAATCAGAGCTCGAACAGAAAGGTTTAGGTGTTCGTTTTTCGGGAGTGGAATGGTAGAGAGATGGTATGATTGTGGTTCGATGAACTCTCTGCCAAGCACTTAAATGTGAATTGCAGACTAATCGTGTAGATCTAGATGTAGAGTTGCTCAGAATAGCCCGGACATACAAAAAGAAGCGAACAGGTGACTAATATATTTCAAAACAAATCAACCGATTTAGCTCATCTACATTTCTCGAAATAATGAACTAGTACAATGTATTTTGTGTTTTGATGAACAGGAAACTGAAGCAGCTGTTTTTCATAGCTTTCCATAAGTCTTAAATATGCCCCCCTCTTGCGATGCACGGTATATGTCAATGTGGTATCAAATGGTTATCACACAGCAGCTGTTACGCGATGTCTCAGTTCATTCGGTTGTTGGTAACGGTGGCACGTAAACAGTGTCTTTTATAAACCCGGACAAGAAATGATCACATACAGTCAGGCCCGGTAACCTTGGAGGCTAAATCATTTGGATCAGTGCGACCGAGCCGTTCAGTAATGCTTTGATTTAAAAATTCCCGCACTTCCAATGTGGCGGTACCCCATCCTGTTGGTAAACGAAGTCTTCGGAATGAGTCTCCAGCTGTGGGAAAAGAAAGTTCTCAAGCATATCAAGATATATGCTTCCTGTAACAGTGTTGTCGGCAGAGAAAATGGACCATCCACTTTTTTCCCGTGAAACTGCACAAAACAGTTAAATTTTTTTGTCCCTTTCACGTTGTAGAACTTAATGTTGTTGTTCCGTACCCCACATTCTCAAATTACGACGGTTCACCTTTCGATTTAAATGGAATGTTGCCTCGTCACTAAACACTATGAAACGTCCCCTTAGAAAAATTCATGAATTACTGTGCTGGAAAACGCCTTACGTTATTTGATTTTCAAACAGGTGAGCAAAACTGAACGTACTGACACATTACTCTCTTTAACACTAAACTGGCACACACCATTTTTAGCGCAACGCAATGTGACTTTTAATAATCCCTACAAACGAATGGCCCTGACTAAGAATAACCTATACCTTTCATGAATCACTTACCTCGCAAAAATCTTAGTTACTCATACTGCAATACAGCGAGCGCCAATACTGCCAGCTACATAAAAGATTCAAACTACTGAAGGCACTAACTACTGACATGCATAGTCAGCAAATGATTTTGATAGAGAACAACCTTAATAGTGTTCACAAATTTACTGTCTCTGATGGACACACGTCCAGATCATCCTCTCTCAAAACTCCGCCATCTCTCTCCCCACATCCACCACTGTTGGCGCCTCACCTCCCAACTGCGCAACGCTACGCGCTGTTCACAGCCAACAGCCCAACACTGCAATAGCGAATATTCCAAGAATGAGTCAAACTAGCCACAGGCTGCACACAGCGCAGGCAGTGATTTTCTTACAGAGCGCTACGTGGCGTCACCGATGAAAAAAAAAGCTAAACAGCCTACTACTTACAACTAAGCGTGGAAGAAAACTGTCAACCTCCATCTTATCTAATGCTCCATGTTACAGAAGAATCCACACCGTACCTAGTACGAAAGTCGCGCTCAACAGTTATTACCGTGGCATTGCCCTGTTGCCGTTCGTCGGTTGAGGGGCAGCGCTGTGATTCTGTTCACGCATACCGACGTCTCTCACCCCGTCACTGCCCGAACGTGATATGCATACGTCAGAGGCGTTCGCAAGTTAAGCTTCGCTTCGAAGCAACACCCATCACCTGCGATTCAGTCATACAGTAAGCATAGCGGCACTGTATTCATTTGAAGAACGAGACATGGTTTTTTGTTTATGGACCAGCAGACGTTAATACGCATGGCGTTAGACGGTCGTGTGAGGAACGGTACCCAACAAGACGCCACCCACACTCTCAACATCTACAGCAATTCACCGGCGACTTGGCGGAACAGTCCCGTCAACGGGATGTAGGTTCGTCTGGGAGGTTTTGAGGGACGATGGCCAGCACCCATTTACTTTCCACCTACATGACTACTCTGCAATTCACATTTAAGTGCTTGGCAGAGGGTTCATCGAACCACAATCATAGTATCTCTCTACTATTCCACTCCCGAACAGCGCGCGGGAAAAACGAACACCTAAACCTTTCTGTTCGAGCTCTGATTTCTCTTATTTTATTTTGAGGATCATTCCTACCTATGTAGGTTGGGCTCAACAAAATAGTTTCGCATTCGGAAGAGAAAGTTGGTGACTGAAATTTCGTAAAAAGGTCTCGCCACGACGAAAAACATCTATGCTGTAATGACTTCCATCCCAACTCGCGTATCATATTTGCCACACTCTCTCCCCTATTACGTGATAATACAAAACGAGCTGCCCCTTTTTGCACCCTTTGGATGTCCTCCGTCAATCCCACCTGGTAAGGATCCCACACCGCGCAGCAATATTCTAACAGAGGACGAACGAGTGTAGTGTAAGCTGTCTCTTTAGTGGACTTGTTACATCTTCTAAGCACAACCTTTGGCTCGCTTTCCCCACTATATTATATATGTGGTCTTTCCAACTGAAGTTGTTCGTAATTTTAACACCCAGGTATTTAGTTGAATTGACAGCCTTGAGAATTGTACTATTTATCGAGTAATCGAATTCCAACGGATTTCTTTTGGAACTCATGTGGATCATCTCACACTTTTCGTTATTTAGCGTCAACTGCCACCTGACACACCATACAGCAATCTTTTCTAAATCGCTTTGCAGCTGATACTGGTCTTTGGATGACCTTACTAGACGGTAAATTACAGCATCGTCTGCGAACAGTCTAAGAGAACTGCTCAGATTGTCACCCAGGTCATTTATATAGATCAGGAACAGCAGAGGACCCAGGACGCTTCCCTGGGGAACACCTGATATCACTTCAGTTTTACTCGATGATTTGCCGTCTATTACTACGAACTGCGACCTTCCTGGCAGGAAATCACGAATCCAGTCGCACAACTGAGACGATACCCCATAGATCCGCAGCTTGATTAGAAGTCGCTTATGAGGAACGGTGTCAAAAGTTTCCGAAAATCTAGAAATACGGAATCAACTTGAGATCCCCTGTCGATAGCGGCCATTACCTCGTGCGAATAAAGAGCTAGCTGCGTTGCACAAGAGCGATGTTTTCTGAAGCCATGCTGATTACGTGTCAATAGATCGTTCCCTTCGAAGTGATTCATAATGTTTGAATACAGTATATGCT